>NW_021825813.1:7500-12500 GCF_006345805.1 Octopus sinensis | reverse complement strand
CTAATTTTGGCACAAACTAGGTAGACACACGTCTCATATCCAAATCTTCAGTGATAATGGGCTGAACTGAACCGTAACTAATCTGCACATCCTCTGATAACTCACGGATGGTGATTCGACGATTTCCCCTCATAGCTGCAGGTACATCTGCGATGCTTTTCTTAGTCCTGCTTGTTGCGGATCTCCCACAACGATCGCCAATATCGACATTGTTTCGGCCATCTTGGAAACGTCTCAGCCACTCGTACACTTGTGCGAGGCTCATTTATTCCTCTCCATACACTTTCTGCAACATTGTGTAGGCCTCTGAGCAGGTATCGCCATGGCAATTTTCTCTGTCATGGTCAATGCAACGATCACATGCTTGACAACCGATGCTGTTGTATTTACGTCACCGTAACTTAGCGGTTCGGCAAAAGAGACCGATAGAATAAGTACTAGGGTTACAAAGAATAATTCCTGGATCGATTTGCTCGACTAAAGGCGGTGCTCTAGCATGGCTGCTGTCAAATGACTGAAACAAGTAAAAAAAATATATACATCCATTGGATATATATTTTTCGTCTTTACATTTTACATCTATATTTTATAACTTTCAAGAAAACCGATTATTTACAAACTATTATTTTATTTTCTATTTTTATTTTATTTTCACTGTTTTATTATAACTACTACTTCTCAATGCACCTTTTTTGAGCCATGATATTGTTTTTTACACTGCAATTTAATCCAAAATATACCTCACAACTTTGATTTATAATGCATATCTTTAAAAGTCCATTTACAACTGTCCAAAATGTGCTTCAAAGATATCGTGTATCTACAATTGCCTAAAATTGCCTTAAGATATCAGATACCCGAATGGATTTATTTTATTTTATTTTTTGTTATAATTTTTATGATTTTTATTATTTAATTAATTACTTTCATTGCATTTATTTATCATTATTATTATCATTGCTGGTAAGGTGATGTTGCAGAGCTTTAGCGAGCTGAGCAAAATATTTGGCGATATTTAGCCAGTTGCTAAATTTCCGATTTAAATTTCGCCGAGGTCAAATTAAAAAAAATTTTACTCATTTTCAAATTTATATTTTAAATTTATATTTTCATATTTATGCTACACTAAATTATATCACATTAATTTATTGCGCTATTTTCTCATTTTTAATATTCAATACATCAAAGGAAAATACTGTTTAATACATAAGTATATTTGTATGCGTATACACGATATCATGTATATACGTACGTTTATGCTTATACATATTATATATGTAATATATATTATTATATATGCGTATTGTTTATTTGTATATTGTATATTTGTATGCATGTATAAATGTGTGTTACTATTATATATGTATGTTTTAAGTGGTACGTAGCTTGCTTACCAAAACCATGGTTCCGGGTTCAGTCCCACTGGCGGACACTTTGGGCAAGTGTCTTCTACTATAGTCTCGGGTCGCCTAAGCCTTGTGAATGGATTTGGTAACTGAAAGAATCCCGTCGTATATATATATATATATATATATATATATATATATATATAATATTTAAAAATAGGATAAAATCTTCATAAGAAATTATCAAGTAGTTAGCGTGAAAAAAACTTCGTAAGAGAAAAATTCGCAAATTTTTTTCCACTCTTAAATATTTATTTATATTATATAAAGGGCACTATTACACATAGATACCACACGCTAGGAGGGACTTTTAAAGTCAAAACTACCAAAATAAACAAATTGTACCGAATGCAATCTTCGAAGCGAGTCATTAAAAACAGAATTTAGTTACATATCACCTGTGATTTTGCCAATCAATGCAGTATATGCATTTTATGTTCATCAGTGTAACGAACTCAAGATAAATATGAATGAACAACCACAACATACCAGACGAGCAACGTAGTGTCCATCGCCAGCATATATGAATGTACATCCTATATATTATGTAAATGGCGCGCTTTTCGAATGCATTTCGGTAACAACGTGCTTACTCGGAACAAAAATTCAGTATTGAACTGTTCGGTGAAAAATATAAATTTAAAAATAGGATAAAATCTTCATATAAATAAATATTTTAAGTGGAAAAAATTTGCGAATTTTTTCTCTTACGAGGTTTTTTCACACTAACTACTTGATAATTTCTTATGAAGATTTTATCCTATTTTTAAATTTATATTTTTCACCGGAACAGTTCATTACAGAATTTTTGTTCCGAGTAAGCACGTTGTTACCGAAATGCAATTCGAAAAGCGCGCCATTTACATAGATATATAGGGATGTACATTCATATATGCTGCGATGGACACTACGGTTGCTCGTCTGGTATGTTGTGTTTGTTCATTCATATTTATCTTGAGTTCGTTACACTGATGAACATAAAATGCATATACTGCATTGATTGCGAAATCACAGGTGATATGTAACTAAATTCTGTTTTTAAATGACTCGCTTCGAAGATTACATTCGGTACAATTTGTTTAGTTTGGTAGTTTTGACTTTAAAAGTCCCTCCTAGCGTGTGGCATCTATGTGTAGTAGTGCCCTCTATATAATATATAATATATATATATATTATATATATATATATATTATATATAATAATATATATATATAAATATATGTATTTGTGTATATGTCTGTATATATGTATGTATGCTGTGCCAACGTTTGTATGTTTAGTGCATACGTGTATGTATATGTTTTTAGTGTGTGTATGTATAAGTGAATGTTTGTATATGTTTGTATGTGACTAACGGGTATTTATATTTTTATGCTGTTAAATCTCTGTAAGTGAATATTTTATCATAAACAAACTTGCATTTATTTTAATTAAATTTATAGGATCATTAATTAATTTACTCTGGTTATACATGTTTTCCTTCTAACTAAAGTTAATTTTTAATATAAGGTTTTCTTCGGCTTTACATAATATGACTTTTGAATCTTTTAATTTTAATTTTATGTATGATTGATTTTGATTTTTGATTTTTCCAGTTTCAGCTCATGAGCCGTGGCCATGCTGGGGCACCGCCATTTGCTGGGGCACCGCCATGTATATCGCCGTTTATTTTTTTAAAAAGCATTAGTTGAAAGGACCAAAGAAATGAAACCAATTTCAAATTAATGTAAATTGTATGTTTATAAATATAACCTTAATTTCTTGTTCTATTCTCAATTAAAACTGTCCGATGAACGGAAACGTGAAACTCTAAGTAGCAGTTTGTTGTGATATTTTTGTGGTGTTTTTGCAACTTTAATGATAAAGAATATATATATATATATATATATATATTATATATGTATATATGTATGTATATATATAACACAAGTGAAACAAACATCGTCATAATAGTGGTTTGATGAGAACGTGAGTTGATTCGCAACTCCGATTTTTCACACCAAGAACAACCTTGGTATTGTGTGAGGTTTGAATTCAAGAAAACGTTCAAGAGATTTTGATACGTCTCTAAATTCATTAGATTTATAAACAGATAATTATTCAATGACATGTTTTGTTTTGGTAAATTGAACAACATCATTTTCTGCGTTCTTTTAGCTTATCGTTTTCTCAGACCCGAGAAGTCCGTCGACAGCCATTATTGTTTATCTAATTAATTTCCAAAATATAAAGAATCTATAAAAATTATTTATGTTTAAATTCCGTACTATCAAATGTGATAAGTGATAAATCTACCACACTGAATAAAATGTTGGTTTGTAAGCAAGAACAACTGAATTCTACAATACAATCTTAAGGCAAGGCTTACCAATTCCACATTTACTCCCGCTGCTGTGGTATGAAACAATAAATTATACCACCATGAGGACTATTTTGAACGGAATATATTTTGCGAAGTTTATCGTGTCATTTGCACTCTGCTGTGTCTACCTCACACTTGAAACGGTTTTTTTTATTAGGATTTTTGATATTTGTTGCATCAAGTCGGAGTCGAAATGAGAACAGGAGTTGTAGTTATTACCGTTTTGCTTCCTGAGTCAGCTCTGATCATACAAACCGACCTAAAATCAATGACATACCATCTGTGACAATCAATCTGTTCTTCTTCTTAAGGTTGGCTTACAGAGAATTACTCAAAAACAGACACGTCTCATCAGACAGACAGAACAACGAAAAAAAAACAAAAAAACACTGATTTACCTATATCGGTTTACCTATATCGATTTGCATATATCGGGGCGTTTTGTCAATTTCGTCAGCTTAATTTGTTTTACAAATGTATAACTTGGGAAACAATTACAAAAATTGATTTTATAGACAAAAAGGCCACAATATAAAGGGGGGCGGGAAATGCGAAGCATTTATGTCATTCTAAATGGCATATCATTATCGTTTAACTCCAGGACAACCCTGATCGAACAAGCCTATAATCATGTACGGTCCAACTGTGACCATCTTGTCTTTTATTTCTCTGTTGATTCATTAAGAATTATCTCAAAACTAGAACAGACTAGATGGCCACAGTTTGAATGTCTTTGATCATTGTCCTGTTTAATAACGTCTGACTCGGGGTTAAACAGCATCAACAGCAATAACATATGACCACATTCTAGCTCCATCGGCTAGAAATAATAGTCAAATCTCTTGCAAATTTCAGCCTACAGTCTAGGTAAGAGAAAAACGTATTGTTGGATAAAGAAGTCCAAGATGTAAAACGTCAGAATAAAAAATGGAATAGTCACGGGTAGAACGTCTTTGATATATTGATCAACTCAGAGCTGATCTGGGTGCTAAACAATTGCAACAAGAACATAATTAAAAAGAGCCAAATGAATAGAAAAACTGGGAAAAGTAAAAAGAGGAACAACCACTCAAGCTACGAACAATGAAATGTAAAATTTTTAAAGTAAAAGAAAAAGAGCCTAAGTGAAGAATGCTGAAGTGAGGTTGGAGAGGCGGTAATGAATTTGCTAAAATGATAGAGGAGGAAGACAAGATAATGATGTCAAGATGAAGGCCATGAGAAACACACAC
>NW_021825813.1:0-2500 GCF_006345805.1 Octopus sinensis | reverse complement strand
AGATGCGAAAAAACCTACATATATTTTTCAGTCCATGCTCCTAGGAAGCATCTATCATTTCTTTTTGAGCTTTACCACTTATGATTTATTTGTATTGTTATTATTAAAAAAAAATCGACATCTTTATATCATACAAATAAATTATTCATACCTTAATTTTCTTCCATCTTGTTTCTTTCAATATTAATAATATGTAAGGCGGCGAACTGGCAGAAACGTTAGCACGCTGGGCGAAATGCTTAGCGGTATTTCGTCTGTCGCTACGTTCTGAGTTCAAATTTCGCCGAGGTCAACTTTGCCTTTCATCCTTTCGGGGTCGATTAAATAAGTACCAGTTACGCCCTGGGGTCGATATAATCGACTTAATCCGTTTGTCTGTCCTTTTTTGTCCTCTCTGTGTTTAGCCTCTAGTGGGTTGTAAAGAAATAGGTATTTCGTCTGCTTTTACGTTCTGAGTTCAAATTCTGCCGAAGTCAACTTTGCCTTTCATCCTTTCGGGGTCGATTAAATAAGTACTAGTTACGCACTGGAGACGATATAATCGACTTAATCTGTTTGTCTGTCCTTGTTTGTCCTCTCTATGTTTAGCCCCTTGTATTTCGTCTGTCTTTACGTTCTGAGTTCAAATTCCGCCTAGGTCGACTTTGCCTTTTATCCTTTCAGGGTTGATAAACTAAGTATTAGTTGCATACAGGGGTCGATCTAATCGACTGCCCCCACCCCCAAATTTCGGGCCTTATGCATAGAGTAGAAAGAATAGGTATTAATACAATAAACCCTAACATATCATCGAGACTTTATCCTTATACGATAGTGATTAAGCAGTAGAATTTTGGGTATTATATAATCCCTAATGTGGATCTAACATCCTCGAATTGCCTCTATATATATATATAGAGAGAGAGTGTGGAGGAGAGACCAGTAGGAGCACCATACAGGTATTAGGAATAAACGAACTTTAAGTTAATATGTTTGTGGCACATAGTAACTTCTAAAGGTAAATTCAGTGCAGTTACCGTGAAGAAAAAAATTCTCTCTTATGATAGAATGTGTAAAAACACCATATCTGCCCGGTGCTTCCCCCTATCGTATTCACAGACGTGCGTTTTTGACTCTTCAGCAGTCCTCATTGGGAAACAACAGATGCACGTTTCTGGCTCTTTAGCCTTCCTCAATGGGAATCACCTTTTACTGTGAGAGAATTTTCTTCCACACTCGTCTGGGTTTAAACCCAAGCATTTCGGATTAAAAATGCGAGGAAAGAAACTACACATAAATCCGTCAAAGGAATTGTTTATATAATCTTGAGCGGCGGTACATTTGGTTTAACATGATAGCACTGAGGTTTTTTGTAATTTAAAATTTTTTTATCAACATTGGTTTCTATTGCAGTAGTTGAAGAATGACAGTTTCTTTCGGTAGTAGTTCCCGCAAGTTATGGGGCTTCTTCCTTTGACTCTGTTAAATTTTGGCAGAATGGAAAAAAATTTGAGAGAGGGATATTAGTTGGTTGTATTAATCTCACTGGCGGCGAGCTGGCTGAAACGTTAGCACGCCGGCCGAAATGCTTAGCGGCATTTCGTCTGCGTTACGTTCTGAGTTCAAATTCCGCCGAGGTCGACTTTGCCTTTCATCATTTCGGGGTCGATAAATTAAGTACCAGTTACGCACTGGGGTCGATGTAATCGACTTAATACCTATGTCTGTCCTTGTTTGTCCGCTCTGTGTTTAGCCCCTTGTGGGTAATAAAGAGATATGTATTAATCTCACTGTAATAATATGGTTATAATATATGGCCCTGGAAGGGTGAAGACCAAAGTTTTCTAAGTTGGCGATTGGTTTAAGGGTGTAAATTGACTTCACTAAATACAAGTACGGCGCTTTCTTTCGAGTTCTTTCCATTCTACATTCCACCATCTGAGATTTGAACCGAACAATAACGATTGCTAACGTAACTTTTGTTTTCGCTCAGACTAATTCTTTCATTCCTTCTTTTTTCTTTCTTCTTTCTTTCTTTCTTTTTTTCTTTCTCTCTCTCTTTTCTTTCTTTCTTTCTTTCTTTCTTTCTTTCTTTCTTTCTTTCTTTCTTTCTTTCTTTCTTTCTTTTCGTTATCCAAATTTTCGTTTTCAATCACCCCTCCTCCTCCTCCTCTTACTACTACTACTACTACTACTACTACTACTACTACTACTACTACTACTACTACTACTACTACTACTGTTGCTGCTACTGCTGCATCTTATGGTCTACATCCTTTCCTTCTTCGTATTGAGTGTATACACATGCACGCGTACTCTAGTGTCTGCTTATATAAGTATACGTATGCGCGTGCTTCAACATATCTACGCATGCGCATATCTGTGTGTATGCTCATAACTGCATGTGTATGTGTGTGTGTGTGTGTGTGTGTGTGTGTGTGTGTGTGTGTGGTGTGTGTGTGTGGATTCAATCAATCGCTAAAATGCTTAATCCCATGAATTTGAAAGCTCTTAACAGCCT
>NW_021825812.1:7500-14493 GCF_006345805.1 Octopus sinensis | reverse complement strand
GTAATTTGATATTTTTAATTTGAATATCTCATTCCTGTGGCACTGGAATTAATCTTCCCTAATAATAATAATAATAATAATAATAATAATAAATAAAATAATAATAATAATATAATAATAATAACACATATATATATATATATATATATATATACTCTCTTTCTCTCCTTTTACTCTTTTACTTGTTTCAGTCATTTGACTGCGGCCATGCTGGAGCACCGCATTTAGTCGAGCAAATCGACCCCGGGACTTATTCTTTGTAAGCCCAGTACTTATTCTATCGGTCTCTTTTGCCGAACCGCTAGTTGACGGGACGTAAACACACCAGCATCGGTTGTCAAGCAATGCTAGAGGGACAAACACAGACACAAACATATACATACACATACATACATATACATATATATACGACAGGCTTCTTTCAGTTTCCGTCTACCAAATCCACTCACAAGGCTTGGTCGGCCCGAGGCTATAGTAGAAAGACACTTGCCCAAGGTGCCACGCTGGGACTGAATCCAGAACCATGTGGTTGGTAGCAAGCTACTTACCACACAGCCACTCATACGCCTATTTAATATATATATATATAGTATATATATATATATATATATTATATATATATATATATATATATATATATATATATATATATATATATAGGCAATATATCAGGATTCAGGTGAAACAGGCGCTTAAAAAACAGGCAATTAAAAATTCGTTGGAAACAACAATAATGAATTGCGACCTATCCAGTTTGTTATATATATATATATATATATATATATATATATATATATATTCTTTTTTGCTTATTTCAGTCATTTTACTGCGGCCATGCTTCCAGCATATATGTAGATATATTACTCTCCTTCGTTTTCTACAATGCTCTTCCATCTATCTGGTAGACTTGCAAGGCTCCTCTCTTCCAAAATTCACTTGTCCGTGACGAAAAATACTCCTCCAGTGCTGTTCTGACCTCTTCTGCAGAACTGATATTTTTTTTCTGTACAAATTTTGAAGACTGCGGAATAAATGATAATCATGTGTGGTAATTTATGGCGAATATGGTGAGTGGGTTATCGTTTCTCATTCAAACTGTTCCAGCTTTTGGAATGTCATTCTCGCAGTATGTAGCTGAGCATTATCCTGATGGTAAAAACAAAAAAAAAAAGTGCTCAAAAGGGATTGTGTATCGCAGAAGAAATTTTTTAAATGTAAGAAGCAAGATTAGTTTTATCCGTGGAAAGAAAAGCCTACGGAAAAAACACGGTAACCCCAGGCAGGGAGGAAATAAACACATGAGAGCAAAGCGCTCTCGCAACTCTCTCTCTCTCTCTCTTTACGATTTACAGGATCATACTCAACGTGGTTTCGTCGCTCGCTCGCACCATCTTTGCTACATCCACCCACCTTTTTTTGAAACTTTCACGAGACAAAACCTGCCTCTCCATTCCCATCTTCCTTTTCAAGTGGTACTTGAAAAAGTTGACGAGCGATTGGCCAGAGAGGTAAGTGTTTCTCTTTAATCCTTTCGCTCGATTCCACCACACACATTCTTTCACCATGGCCCCCAGTACGATGAAGACTGCCTTGCCTTTCCGCTTGAGGGAAGGTGGCGGAGCAACTGACATGATAGACTCGGCCGGCAGGCGGACTTGTCCCACACGTGACAGCAGCCGTTTGGCATAAGCCCACAGGTCCGAAATGGTTGGACACTGCACGAGCGCGTGCAGAACGGTTTCGTCGCTCTGACCGCATCTCGGGCAAGTCGGTCCGGTGTGTCTCGAACAGTGCCTGTATAGCTTATACCGAACAGGTAATGCTTCTCGATAGCACTGCCAGGCCAGGGATCTTTGGTGAATGTCCATAGATCCCGACTCGAAAGTTGTCCTGAACAGGCGGGTCAGGTGTTCCTCGTCGACGCCCAGACCCTGCCATTCGCCTAGCTTCGGTCTCTGTTCGATCCACGACTGTAGTTCGGTCAAAGAGACGAGCTGTGTGAAAGCGCGTCGCACAAAAGGCGACCACACTTGTTCACCGTCGTCTATGAAGCTCCAGAGATGTCGCAGTCTCAGCGCATGTCTGCGCATCATCAACCACGGCATGCCCACCCCTCCATTTAGCGGGTGTTGACAGCAAATGGATCGCCTAACCATCGAAACGCTTCCCTTCTACAAGAAGCGGAAGAGTATGCGTTCCAGTTTGGTGATGGTACCGTCGGGACAAGGCACGACGGTCAGACAGTACTCGATGACGGATGCGATGTACGCGTTTGGCCGACCTTTTAAGGATAGCTTCTTCTCGGCTCATTGCTGGGTAAGAGTGGCCACCCTAGTCGTTATTTCGCCCCAGTTCTTCTCCATTTAGTGATCCGGACCGAACAGATAGATAGATAGATAGATAGATAGATAGATAGATAGATAGATAGATAGATATAGATAGATAGATAGATAGATAGATAGATAGATAGACAGATAAGTAGACAGACAGACAGACAGATATATAGATAGACCTACAAATATATGTATATATATATATACCACGTGCGTGTATGTGTGTGTATATATACACACATATATATATATATATATATATATATATATATTATATATATATAATATATATATATATATATATATATGTATGATATATATGTGTGTGTATACACATACATACATTTGCATATGAATATTTTTTGTATGTGTCTACATATGTACGCATGTATGTTTGTGTCTATCTATCTATTTATCAATCTATCCGTCGGCCTGTCTATCTATCTGTCTATCCATCTGGTGTAATTATATTTCTAATTTACCCATTACGTAGGTTTCTTTCCAAATGAAATGAATATAGGTGAGACAACAAAAGCTTATTTCATTAAACATTTCGAAATTGTAAAATAGAAAAAATAAAATGCATTATTCACGATTTTTGCTGTGAGCAAATTCCAAACGTTTCTTGCATGAATTAAATTAGATGCTCAAAGATATTCTCTAAATTCTATCAAGAGGAAACTATAGCTAATATTAATTCTTAACATTTCTATTATTGCAGGTCCAGAACATTGGTAAGGAAAGGAATTTCTACATGATATAGCAGATTAGTTATTCCGTAGAATAAGTTTTTGCTTGTTAACTGTAGCTGTCACATTTATATAGAAATCTGGCTAATTGTCGCATCTGTAAAGTACATATTCAAGTACGTGGATAAAGGATATGATTCAATTCATTTTAATATTGGAGAAATTCAAGCAAATGCTAAACGAACACCGGATGATATTAACCAATATGTTGATATGTTCGGTATGTGAGGACTACAGAACAAGCATGGTGTAGATTACCTGAGACGGGCTTTTGCTCCGACCCAAAGGAAAATCACGCGGTCGTCGTCATCATCATAATCACCAACACAAGCAGCATCATTGTCATCGTCATCATCATCATCATCATCATCATCAGCAGCAGCAGCAGCAGCATCGTTCATCAGAGCATTATCGTTATTATTGTCTTTGTCGTCGTCATCGTCATCACCATCATCATCATTATCATTATCATCATATCATCATCAGCATCATCATCACCATCATCATTATCATCATCATCATCATCATCATCATCATCATTATCATCATCATCGCCATCATCATCATCATCATCACTATCATCATCATCTTCATCATCATTATCATTATCACCCTAATCATCATCGTCGTCATCATCATCATCAACAACAACACCATCAATATCACCATCATCCTCATTCAGCTTCGTCATCAGCATCATTATCATCACTACCACCATCACCACTGCCATTGCCGTCATCATCAGCAGCAGCAGCAGCTATAGCGGCAGCATCTGTTCATCAGAGCTTTATTACAATCATTATCATAGCCATCTTAATTATCAACATCATTATCTACATTGTCGTCATCATCGTTATCTCAGTTATCATCATCAACCTCCTCCTCCTCCTTTTACTTCTCCTCCTCCTCCTACTACTACTACTACGACTAATATTTCTACGTCCCCTCCTACCCCTCTTCATTCTCCTTTGCTTCTTCTGCTCCCACCCCGCCCTCATCATCATCGGCATCATTTCCGTCATCTTCATCTTCTTCGTCACCATTGCCGGTGGTCAACGACCACCAGATTGTAAAATGTGCCGACGATGCTATAAATAAAATCACATACAGAAATATACACATTTAGTTTATATATATGTATATAGGAGTGGCTGTGTGGTAAGTACCTTGCTTACCAACCACATGGTTCCGGGTTCAGTCCCACTGCATGGCACCATGGGCAAGTATCTTCTACTATAGCCTCGGGCCGACCAAAGCCTTGTGAGTGGATTCGGTAGACGGAAAATGTGTGTGTGTGTTTGTCCCCTCAACATCGCTTGACAACCGATGCTGGTGTGTTTACGTCCCAGTAACCTAGCGGTTCGGCAAAAGTGACCCATAGAATAAGTACTAGGCTTACAAAGGATAAGTCCTGGGGTCGATTTGCTCGACAAAAGGCGGTGTTCCAGCATGGCCACAGTCATATGACTAAACATGTAAAAGAGTAAAGAGTATAGCAAATATATATATATATACATATATATACATATATATCTATATATACATGCATATACATACATACATACATACATACATACATACATACATACATACATACATACATACATACAACATACATACATACTTTTTCAAGAGGAAATTCTTATGGTAGTGAAAAATGAAAAGACATAGGGCGGAGACATGTAAGTACGAGTGACTCGTAAACGATGACTATCACCAACTACAACTACAACAACAAAAAATACTACTACTACTACTACTACTACTACTACTACTACTACCATTACTACTTTTACTCAGCAGCAACAACAGGACCAACGATGCTCGTTTTAAAGAAACCAGCTTCGTTAGTAAACCGCACGAACCGGAAATCCTGCCTGATGCTGTGAACTTAGGATGATTCAGAAAGGCACAAGAGAAAGAAAGAGATAGAGAAAGAGAGAGAGAAAGAGAGAGAGAGACAGAGATGATAAGTGTGGGAATGGAGAGAGAATGTGTGAGTGAGAGTGAGAGATAGCGCTTATGATAGAGAGAGAGAGGAAGAAAGAAAGAAAGATACTAACAAAGAACGTGAAAGAAAGAAGGTGGGTAAACCTTGGCGCTAAGTAGAGGTATTTCAAATAGCACTTCCTTCTCTCAAGCTTATATGCATATATATATATATATATATATATATATATATATTATATATATACATACATATACACAAACACCGTAGTCATTAGACTTCGTCCGTGATGGGACACCGCCTTGAATTTTAGTCGAATGAATCGACTCCATTTGTACTCGTTTGTTTTTAAGCCTTATGCTTGTTCCATCGGTCTTTATTGCCGAAACCCTACGTTACACTGACGGAAACACACCAAAACTGGTTGCTAAGCGGTAGTAAAGGACAAATACAAACACACCTATATACATGTATATGTATATACACACATATATACACATATATATATACTTATATACTTACATATATATATTTACATATATATATATACACACACATATACATATGTATATATACATACATATATATATATACATATATACATATATATATATGTATGTATGTATATACACACATATATATATTTACATATATGTAGATATATACATATATACACATATCAATCGATATGTATACATATCAATATATATACATATTATTATTATTATTATATTATTATTATTATTATTATTATTATTATTATTATTATTATTATTATTATTATTCAGGTCACTGCCTAGAATCGAACTCGGAATTTTGGGGTTAATAGCCCGCGCTCTTAACCACTACGCCATATGCCCACGGGCATTATAAACAAAATAATAATAATAATAATAATAATAATAATAATAAATGCCCTGATGCAGTACCAGGCAGTGGCTCTCATGGCTTCTGATCTTAACTGATTGGAAGTGTTATCATGTACATTGTTTTGTCTGGTATAAAGATGGGCTACAGCAAATATTCTGCTCAATACCACAGATTTGCTTGTCAGTGTTTGACCTTAACCAGTTGAGCATGTCCATTCGTGGCTGACAATATGTGCATCTCTGATCACGAGCAGAAGTAGTGGGGGAGCATCATAGCCATGTGTGAGAGGGATTCTTTGGGGTTTGAATAGTTCACCTCTGGAAACATGGGTGGTTCTTTCAACATCCTTAAACAACCCTTATTCAGGGACTGTTTGAGCGGGATGGGCTACTCAATCTGAAGAAAATTCAACTGGGCCCCACCTGCAAGGTCATGTGCTGTTTATCTTGATATGAGATCACCATGTCGCGCACATATGGTTGTGATGCATGTGCCTGGTGTACCTTATCAGACGGGTAGTCATGATGGGTATATTGGGCTTCGTATATTTTACCCCAGTGTCACTTTGATGGCATGCACTGCTCTCTCACTCAATAATAATAATAATAATAATAATAATAATAATAACATCAAAAAATACCTTAGGAATGAGAATCCAGGTATGAAATTTCTCCAAGACACCTGATGAAGGCTGGAGGGTATATCAGCCGAAACGTTGTGTATAACAAGAAACAAGATGAGGAGAAATATCCGCCAAATGTAAATATTGTAAATAATGTATATAATTCCTATGTATAGCATCAGGTCTATCTCTCTGAAGAAACCTGCAAAAGTCAGCAAGTATGGCGGGACCCCACTTCCCTATATATCGAGGTTCCATTTCACTTATGTCTTGGTGGAATCTTTCACCATGTTCGTCGCTGACGTCTGCTGCATTCTGAGGAAATAAAGCTCGATGCGAATGCAAATCTTGAACTTTTAACATATCACACCTTAATGATTTGTACGAATCACTCAACTCTTCTACAAGTACTTGATAGTTCGCTGCTCTGTGCTTCCCAAGTAGACCATTACACACGTTTCTGAAACTTTG
>NW_021825812.1:0-2500 GCF_006345805.1 Octopus sinensis | reverse complement strand
GAACGTTAAGATATACTGAGAGGATGAGGACGACGAAGAGGAGGAGAAGCAAGGCAAAGCAAGATGGTTGTAGTAGTAGTAGTAGTAGTAGTAGTAGTAGTAGTAGTAGTAGTAGTGGTGGTGGTGGTGGTGGTGGTGTTAGTAGTAGTAGTAGTAGGTCGTGGTGGTGCTGGTGGTACTGGTGGTGGAGTAGGAGGAAGGTGAAGGGATGGAGAAGAGGGGGGGGTCCCCTTAGATGAACTTCATGCCATCTTACGAGTGCGTATCCATTTGCCTGATGGCGCGATGGAAGCCAAAAGCGGGATTAAAATAAACAACGCGAGTAAAGTAGGACAAAGTGTTAGTGTGTCAGTGTGCCAGGGCCGCCGTTTAAACGTATTTTAACGAACAGGCAGCTCTGCTTCACTGACCCCAACCGTACTCATTATCATAAGTTACTTTTATGTAGCCTGAAAACTATGGAGATAATGCAAAGAAGTAACAGCTTATATTAAAATATGTCAATTATATATAAATTGGCTGCTAATCGTCGAAGACTGGGTTTATTGTAATCCGTATTCTAATTGTTGATATCATGAAGTAAATTTAGCTCGTCATTTGTTTAATTAAGTTTTTAATGCGTCAGTTAGTTTTGTAAAACTTAAAGACTGGTCTAAATTATGGCATAAGACCTTTCACTTTCAAAAATAACTGGAGGTCTTTACTGGTCAGACATTTATTTTTCAATTCTTGCGCAATATGTTCCTGTTTTGAAGGCAGTGAGATGGCAGAAAGGTTAGCACGCTGGGCGAAGTGCTTAGAGGTATTTCGCTATTCTGAGTTCAAATTCCGCAGAGGTCGACTTTGCATTTCATCCTTTCGGGGTCGATGAATTAAGTACCAGTTGCGTACTGGGCTTGATCTAATCGACTGGCAACCCACCACTAAATTTCGGGCCTTGTGTTTAGAATAGAAAATATTATTATTATTATTATTATTATTATTATTATTATTATTATTATTATTATTATTATTATTATTATTGAGTGAGAGAGCAGTGTATGCCATCAAAGTGACACTGGGGTAAACTATACGAAGCCCAGTAAACCCATCATAACTACCCGTCTGATAAGGGTACACCAGGCACATGCATCACAACCATATGTGCGCAACATGGTGATCTCATATCAAGATAAACAGCACATGACCTTACAGGTGGGGCCCAGTTAGAATTTTCTTCTGGTAGAATAGCCCATCCCGTATGTATGCATTTCAAAATGTAACCACATGTGAATCGTCGGCGATTTTTATCCCTTCCGTCTTCCTTTTCTATTTGACTTTCCTCCGTCTCCTTTTTCTGAAGAAGAGCTTTGCTCGAAACGTAAAACCACCTTTCTTTCCTTCCCTGAGCGTCTGCTCATTCTTTACATGGACCACGTCCTCGCGTTTCTTTTCTTGTTTGTGTGTTTGTTCTTCGTTTGTTTGTGTGTGTGTGTGCGTGCGTGTGCGTTCGTGTGTGTGCTTGTTATGCTTTTTTGCGCTTTTCTCGTGACCAGTCGTCTGACCAACAACGTCGCCAGTCACGCAGGCCAACCAAAGAAGCCGACATATTTAAATACCATATCCACTGTTCTACTTCAGATCTCACTTTATTAATGCGTACAGCTATATATACACACATATATATATATATATATATATATATATATATATATATATTTATTTATTTATTTATTTATTTATTTATATATATATATATATATATATATATATATATATATATAATGATAAATATCAAAGTGAGTTATATACAGTAGCGGTAACACATCGTGACGTATTTTTGCCATTTCAATATGGCTAACCCCTAAGGGTGGATGCTACTGTAGTTTTTAGCCCCAGGAGGACACACTCCTCCAGCTGGCCATAGACACACTATCTGTGTCCTGTCAGTATTTGCAAAGGGAAGTCATCCTTCCCGTCTTCAACTTATGATACACACGGACTCGAGTTTCGAGGTATTGACCTCTCGTCAGCGTGTGACAATCATAGTTGTCGCCGATATTTATCATTGTGTGTGCGCGCGCGTCTGTGTGTTTATACACATCCACACACTTATGTATGTGTATATCTGTATAAATACACATATACATACACATAATGTGTGTTTATGTGTGTGTGTGTACATTTTATTTATATTAAAGTGTGGTTTTATGTTCAGTTATAATAAACTTAGTTTTACTGTTTAATCTGATGGGTTTCTCTATACTTTTGTAGAGTACGAATATATTATTCCTAAACGAGAATATTATTGATAGTGACTTCGAAGCTTCGGCCAGCCAAGGCTGACCAGCGGTGTATAACAGCATCCCATAGTCTGGTCAGTATTTCGGTACTAATAATGCTCGGCGAGAGTCTACGAAATCCATCCATTTATCCATTTCGCCGCCCCATATTCCTGGGAGTAGAGACTTCAAGTATTTCCTCCATAGGATTGTAATCCCCTCTGGACCAGTGTACCCTG
>NW_021825811.1:0-16356 GCF_006345805.1 Octopus sinensis | reverse complement strand
AAACATTAGAAACAGGCGGCGTGGGACAGATAGAGAGGCGAAGAAAGAATGAGAGAATAAGAATGGTCACTCACACACACACGCGTATGTGTGTGTGCGCGCGCGCGTTGTGTATGTGGGTGGAGAGAGGGAGAGAGGGGTGGGGTGCAAAAACTGATTGAGTAAAAGATTGTTGAATGAACGAACGACAAAAATAAATGACGTAAGAGGCGAAATATGGCATGTACGGGTATCTCCGCCTCTACCACCTCATTCTATATACTCCTAGTGTATCTGGAGTGAGTTAAACGGCACACTCCGGGTATGTTCTACTATCGCTGATTCCCAATGACAGCTGTAAATAGGTGCAATGAGGAGGTGCAGTTGGTCATCTATCGTTGTTCCGTGGAACATAACAAAACGGGTGAATTGAGAGGCGATTGCGTTGGAGGTTTACGACAGGGTGGGGGTGATGATTAGCAAGTTCGTTTCGGAACCGTGATGTTCCAAGTTCGATACCACATTTTCCTCCGCCTTCCTTCCTTTTTTTGTCAGGTTGATCGGAAGCTAACGGGTGAGATTGTGCAGAGAACACCCCGGATGAGCGAATGTGGGGGAGATGGCTGTTGTGAATGCAAAGGGCCGCAACGTCGCCAAACACAATGTGACGCTTATTCTATGCGAGAAGATTCCGTTAATGAGACGACTGCTTGAGAAGTTCTTGGCTAATTATACAACAAAACAATAAGTAGTGGGTGGAGTGCGGGTGGGGTGTAGTTCAGTGGATATTTTTAGCCCCAGTTCACAACCAACAGAACAGCATTATAACTAAAAGCGTTCCACTCATGATCATCCCGTTGGTTAGGCGAACATTTGCATATTTAGGATTTGGATGATATAATCCAACATATCCTTCCCCCACCCCCCAAGATATCTCAGTGTAAATTGAAGAATATTTCTGACAGATGGTGCGGCCTCATTAGGGGCCAGGGTCCGGGATCAACGAATTGCAAACACACGGAAGCCAGTGTTGACACACACAGCAACACCAATAGATGTAGTCAGTGTTATCATAGCTTTATATATATTTTACACATGTTTCATGAGATTGGCAGGCATTAGTTACGTGAACAAACGCCACCGCACCCATTCATGGGCATAACTCGTTATAAATGAACACAGGGGCACAGTTATGTAACATTGCTACTGTTTTGACCTTAAGTCTGCAGAATTTTTAGTTTTCCATCTTGTCTACTTTCATAAATGGGTTTTAGAAAAATTTGTTCTTTTTTTTGTTTTTTTTTACTTATTGGTTCCATAGAGTGGCGGTGAGAATGTCTGGTGGGACCACGATGTGAACCTTCCTTTCTTGCTCCCTTCGTGGAGCCGAGCCGATTGGGGAGGAGAGAGAGAGCGAGAGAGAAAGAGAGAGAGAGAGAGAGAGAGAGAGAGAGAGAGAGGGAGAGAGAGAGAGAGAGAGAGAGGGAGGGGCGGTGAGAAATTGACCCCAACACTCAGAGTAGTACTTTAACAATGCCGAAGGAATGAAAGATAAAGTCAGCCCCGGCCGACTTTATTGGAATTTGAACTTAAAATACAGAAAGCGGGAAGCCAGTTTAAGAGTGAACGGTCAAGCAGTTTCTTTTAACAGCCAATCCTCTCCACTTCTGGACTCGGACACTAAACCTTTCAGCATTACAGGATTACTCAGCAAACGACGATGAATGATACACACACATTTAATATATAAATTCTTTTCTACTCTAGGCACAAGGTCCGAAATTTTGGGGAGTGAGCCAGTTGATTAGATCGATCCCAGTACGGAACTGGTACTTAATTTATCGACTCCGAAAGTATGAAAGGCAAAGTGGATCTCGGCGGAATTTGAACTCAGAACGTAAAGACAGACGAAATACCGCTACGCATTTGGCTCGGCATTATAACATTTCTGCCAGCTCACACACATATTATATATATAAGGCAAGCTGGCAGAAACGTTAGCAATAAAGTTAAAGTTTGGTCGGCTTGGCGTCCACGAAAGTTCATCACAGCCTATGCAAAGAGAAATTTAGTTCTTTATCTGTCGGAGGTGGGGCCCTTCCATCTCTGAGAGATGAAAAGTTAGACTTGTCTTTGTATAGAGTCTGATGATCTGTCCGCAAAGCTTCGGATTTCGTGGATGCGAAACCATTGGTCAATCATTTTAACAGATATATTCACCAAAGTTACATAAAAATATCTTGAAATACTAAAGAGAAAATCTATTCAATAACATCGCCATTGGCTTAAACCACGATCTTCAGACGACTTTGGAATCTCCTGCAACTCTTCTGGATGATCTCCTTGTTTAAGTTGGTCAATGCTGCCATAATCCTTGCCTTCAGTTCATCTTTGGTGTTACAAGGAGTTTTGTTCGTCTCTTGCTCAACTGCGCACCATACATAATAATTAAGGGGGTTGCAAGTCTGGGGAGTTAATGGCCAGATGTTAGGGGTGACGTGGTCGTAGCCATGACTGGGTTCTCCTACCCGCTTGGCATGGTGCAGAGTCCTGTTGCCAGACATAGGGTCTTCAAGCAGCCACCCTCTCTATCCAGGGCAGTACTACCTCCTCCAGGCATTTGGTGTAGGCCCCTGAGTTGAGTGTGAGGCCGTGTGGGAAGATAAATGGAGGCATCACATCGCCATCGCTAGTGATCACTCCAAACACCATGATGTTGACTGGATGTTTGATTTTTATCACTCTCGGTACATGTCCTCAGACCCAAACACTCTGAAATGTTCGTATTGGAGTTTCCAGCATGAACGCATGTCCTTTCTAAATTTCTGGAAGAGTGAACTGCGTAATGGTGCTGTTTTTCTCACAGACGGTGCCCAAATGACCCTACTATACTGTGTAGTCATCAAAATCAAAAACAATGCGCAAGGGCGAAATTAAGATATAAAATGGCCACAATTTACCCATCGCACCTTCTATGTATGTATAGTTTACTATTTGAAATTGAAGGATCACGCGAAGAAATATATACACCCACCGAATTAGTAACTCATATACCAAATTTATATTTTTATCACACACACACACACACACACACACACACACATAAAATGCTGTCATGTATATATATAAAGATATTTTCGTGACAGCATTATACACACCCAGCAATAATAATGACGCCATATTGCTTGAGAAGAATAAAAAGAAAATAAGAAAAAAACAAAGCAGAACTTGTTTGAAAATGGCGTTCGACGTAAAATCAAAATAAATGGAAGTTTCAATCGCTGCATTTAGATTTGTGAAAGGAAGAGGATGGCGTCTGATTGAGAAAATTGATGGAAACACTTTACTGTGCTTGAGGAAGAAGATGTTGTGCTCAAGGTATAAATGGTGTTATTTTCGTTACATGGACTCGCTGTGATGGCGGCGGCGGCGGCGGCGGTGGCGGTGGTGGTGGCGCGCTGGTGTCGCGGAGTCTTCGTTTATTATGGTCAATCTTCTCATCTCAGTTTATAACTGAAACCATAAACATGTGTATTTTAAGTTTCGGTGAGCGCCCCCCCCTCTCTCTCCCCTGCACAATGTGCTAAAAGCGGGAAATGTAGAGTGACAACAGCTCAAGATTCAACTTTTACATGAATATAAATTGGATAAAAACGAACGCTGCACGCAAGGCAGCCCCGAATCCAATTCCATTTACACACATATATCTATATCTCTCTCTCTCTCTATATATACATACATACATATATCCATACATACATATGCATACATACATACATATATTGTTACCCTTTTACTTTTATTCTTTCGTTTTAATCATTTGACTGCGGCCATGCTGGAGCACCGCCTTAAAAATTGTCGCTTGATTGTTCCCACACACACACACACAATATATATATATATATATATATATATATATATATATATATATATATATATATATATATATAATATTAATTCGAGACAATAATATATATATATAATAATATATATATATTACTTCTGTCTCCTGTTATTAATTTTTTAATCGAGAAAGGAAATGCTTCGGGTATTCTCTTCTGTTGTGTCACCATCTTTCTTATGATAGTCTGCTATTTTGGTTGCTATAGCTACAACTTCTCTCAGTCTCTGTCCATCACTTTGTCACCCAACATCTATCTAATAATCTATTTCACTTTTCTTTCTGTTTTAAAACTATTTTCCACCCTTCTCAGCAGAGCCATTGCTTTCCCTTTCACACTACTTTATTTTATCATACTTCTTTTTCATTCCCTTTCTCAATCATAGAAAAATCCTTCTTCACCTCACCTCTCCTTTCACTCAATCGCTTCCTCACTTACACCTAATTCCACCATATCTATATTTCTCTCTCTGCTTGCATGACTACCTATCTTGCTTGTTGACTGACAATAGAGTATCTCCTTTTACTTCATCATCTCACACTTATCTATATAATAGTTCGCCTCTCTTTTATCCATTTTATTTAATAAATTGATATTTTACAAATTTTAATTTTTGAAAATAGCTATTTTGGAAACTGTGGAGATGCAACAAGTCTATTTTATTAAAGCATAAAGAAATTTGCTCATGAAAACAGTTCACACTAAAAAAAGTTTGTATAAAATCTTTAATCGACCTAATTTTCAATATTTAAAACTTATATTCTGGATAGGGTATCATATTAGTAGTACTAATAGTTTTTTGTGGTTGAGAAGCTTTGTTCCCAACCAAACAGTTACGGGTTCAGTCCTACTGCGCGGTGCCTGGGGAAATGTCTTCTGCTCTAGCCTCGGGCTGACCAATGCCTTCAGAATGAATTTGATGGATGGAAACTGAAAGAAACCTTTCGTATGTATTTATATATGTTCTTTCTCTTTTTAACTTTGAGTTACTTTTGACCGACACCTGCTTGTGTGTGTGTGTGTGTGCGTGCATGAATGTAGGCACACTTGTCTATATATTACATGGTGCTTCTAAACGAGCATCATTGTTATATATGCGAGGTTGTTCGTTTGCAGTCCACCGTGTAAAATATATCTAGCTTTGAGAAAATATTACCTTGCTTGGAAACGGGTGAAGGTTAGCGACAGAAAGAGGATCCAGCTGTAGAAAATTTGCTTCAATAAATTCCATGTAACCCATGCCAGAGGAGTTAAATGAGGAGGGTGTATGAAGGGAGTGTTGAAATAATGATTGTAAAAGAGTCGATAGAAGCGGAGGTGGAGAGCTTGAGTTCGGTTCGGTCGAGGATCGATAATAAAAATAATTCCAATCAAATAGCGAGATTAATTAAATTGATTACAGGGTCCAGTTGTCCTCCACTAATAACAAATGTGTGACACCAAAGTCAGAATTCATTCTGGGGGTGAGATGCTAGAATCGGTAGAGCACCAGAATTCAAAGTCCAGCCGAAATCAACTTTAACATTTATTGATCAGGATCGATAAAATAAAACAGATCCAGTTACACATTGGGCGATAGATTTTATCAACTATACCATCTCCCATTACACACATAATGTGCATATGGGTGTGTGTGTGTGTATATAAATACACATAGATACACACTCATATATACACACACATACACAGTATTGTATATATATATATATATATATATAAACACACACACCGACGCCCTGCCGAAGGATTGAACCCCAAATCGCCTTGTCGACAAAGCTATCTTGTGCCGCATACTGCCCCACGTACGCCCGCCCCCACCCCCTGCCTACCAAACCGGACATTCAGTCCGAGCATCGTCGCTGTTATTTCCGTCTATCAAAATATTGTTACGTCATTCACTCATTCAGCCGAGAGCCTTAACATCAAACCAAATGTGCCGCCGCTGTCCCCTCCATCTCCCATCAACCAACCCTTAACTACGAGATCTTGTGATCAGAGACATTCCGACCTTGACACACTCGTCTTAACCATGTTTTTGTACATCGAGGATTACTTTTTTTAAAGTGGGTTTTCTTTTCTTTTTAAGACTTTAAAGCGAGATTTCACAGATTTTGGCTGCTATTATTGGCACATTCAAGTGGTCGCATAAAGCCGTCCTTGTCGGCTCGACCGTTTAACCACAGGTCTGATTCGATCAAACAGATCGATGATCGAAGTCATTTCCACTGTGATCATTCATTTCTTTTCAATATACACAAGGAACCCAGTTGAATGTGATTTGAGGGAGATTTGGCTGCTATTTCTAGGAGGTTGTACAATCACACACGCTTCCTCGTTGACTCGCAGTTGTTACTGTTCTGAATGGTAGTGGTGTGTTGGTATTATTACAATGGCATCACTAATCTTTCATAAAGCCAGGTATGAACGCCACAACTTCGCGACGAATCGACTGGACAGAATGTTGGAACCAGCGGACATTTGCGCGCCAGTTAAGCCTCAACATACAACGCAGAAATATCACGATTAAACCACATTTATCCAGATTATTATGCAACGAGCAGGCATTACATAAGATTATTTTTATTATCATTATTATTAGCATAAGCATTTGCACAACCAGCTTAGCACACACACACACACACACACACACTATATATGTATGTATGTGTGTATGTATGTATGTGTATATATTGGCTTTCCTTATATTTCAGTTACTGGATTGCGGCGATGTTGGGGACACCACCTTGAAGGGGTTTCGTCGAGTAAATCGAGCCCAGGACTTAAATTATATATGAGAGAGAGAGAAGAGGGGGGGGGAGAGAAATATAGAAAGAGGTAGAGATAGATATGTATGTGTGTGTATGTATATATGTACGTACGTGTGTATATGTATGTATGTATGAATGTGTGAGTATGTATGTGTGTGTGAGTGTGTGTGTGTGTGTGTGTGTATGCACATATGTGTGTACTTGTACGTATTAAAAACAATCCTGTTCGAATGGTTAATAAATTTGCTCCGACATCACGAGACCCCTTTTTCAAGCCTTGAGCAATGAAGTTTGGGGCCGGTGGTGGTGGTAGAGAGGAAACCGTGTGGAAGCCTCGTCCGATGGATTTTAACTAGTAAATATTGAAAGGGATCTGCTGATTCGACCGACCTCCACCCCGAGAATTACGTCAAGGGCACAAACATGTCTACGGAATACTCGGACACTACACTATTAAAATATCGAATAAACTAGCTCTGCTGAACGAATACTCATCGCCGAAATCGACGGAGATCCATTTACGTGAAACGTTTGTATGCTTCAGTGTGTGTGTGTGTGTGTTTCTATGTATCTGTGAATAGCTGTGTGTGTATGTGTAGGCCTATGTAAATGCGCTGTGTGTGCAGGTGTGTGTGTGTCGATGTGGATGTCAGTGAGCGGGTATATGTGTGTGTGTGTGTGTGTGTGTGTGAATGTATCTGTCAGTGAGCGGGTATATGTGTGTGTGTGTGTGTGCTTGTACGTTGTCGAAGACGTCAGCAAGACGGCATGTTCCGATCGATGATTGAACGAGAGAGAGGGAGAGAGAGAGAGAAGGAAGACGAAACAGAAGGAGGAGGAGAGAAAGATGAGTAGGAGGAGAGAGAGAGAGATTGCATAAAGTACAGCTGAACTTTCTTACACGATATTGAAAAATAGTATTTTCCACTTCAAGTCGATCATCATTGAATACAGGTGTGGCGGTGGGGTGGCGGGTGGCGGCGGCGGCGGTGGCGATGATGGTAATAAGCGATGGTGCGGCTGACTTCGGTGCTTGTGAAGGCGGTGTCGTTTGTAGTAAAAGTACTTGAGGTGGTGTTGGTGCTAGTTGTCAGGGTGGGTTTTTTTTAGCAGAGGTGGTGGTGGCGGTGGTAGTTGCAGTGGTCATAAGAATACCTAGTAACAGCTGCGTTTACTAATACTAGTAATATTAGTATGTGAGGGCGCGTGGCTTAGTGGTTAGGGCATTCGGCTCATGATCGTAAGGTTGTGAGTTCGATTCCCGGCGACGCGTTGTGTCCTTGAGCAAGACACTTTATTTCACGTTGCTCCAGTCCACTCAGCTGGCAAAAATGAGTTGTGCTGTATTCAAAGGGTCAGCCTTGTCACTCTCTGTGTCACGCTGATTATCCCCGAGAACTACGTTAAGGACACGTGTCTGTGGAGTGCTCAGCCATTTGCACGTTAATTTCACGAGCAAGCTGTTCCGTTGATCGGATCAGCTGGGACCCTCGTCGTCGTAAGCGGCGGAGTCTTTTTTTAATATTACTATACTGTACATATTAATACGTGTGTGTGTGTGTGTGTGTGCTATGTTCCCATTGTGTAATAATATCCTGATAAGGTCTCCTAACTTTTATGTAATATACTCTCTCTCTCCCTTTCCCCTATCTCTCCCTCTCTCTCTCTTGCTGTGTGTGTGTGTGTGTGTGTGCCTGTTGCATATACATCATGTGCAGATATAAACACACACACACGCGCGCGCCTCTGTGTATCTTATGTATGCGTTATTTACGGGTCTATTGTCTCTCTCTCTCTCTCTCTCTCTCTCGTGGAAAGCAGGTATTTCCTCTTCTTTAATCGGCCAAGGCGAGAATGGTTGGGCGGACATTGAAATCAGCCACCACCAGCCAACCAGCCAACCAGCCAGCACTTTAAAAAGCCCACCCAATGAACCGTCCCCAACCACCATACCACCACCACCACCACCACCACCACATCACAACTGCCATCCTCATCATCATCATCAACAGGCATCAACGACAGGGTTACATAATTACTGAAAGACAGGTTTTTAATTAGAGGCACCAACTGCTGTATATTGAAAGGAGATACCCACAACCGGGGATCGAAACCGTGCCGCCTGCACTGATTGCGTCCCCCAATCACCTACTTTTTAAAATTCTCTCTCTCTCTCTCTCTCTCTCTCTCTCTCATATGTATGTATGGTGAATCTACGTCTTTCGACGATGACGATTAGTCAGTTGTTCGATCCACCGAAATTACCTGCTCCTGAATTAATGTAGGAGTGGTTGAGTACTCCGTAGACACGTTTACTGTTAACGTAATTGTCAGGCAGAACTGGCTCAACACAGAGCGTGACCTTTTCGCTTATAAGTACAATCTCACCCATACAACAGGCTTCTTTACAGTTTCCATCCAGTCGATTTCTCCAGACATGTGGGGTCGATCCGAGGCTACAGAAAACGACCCAGAACCCTAAATGCCAGAGAGCGGGATCGAGACAGGGGCCTCGCGGCGGCGGTGTATCTCCTCTCTCTCTCTTTTATCTTTCATTTGCTTCAGTGATTGGACGGGACAAATCGATCCCAGACGGAACCAATCGATCCCGGGATTTATGATGTGTTTTTAAGACCGATAATTATTCCATTGTCACTTTTGCCGAACCGCTAGATTACGGAGATATCAACAAACCAACGCCGGTTGTCGAGCGGCGGGGGAGTGTGACAAGAGGCAAAGAAGACACACACATACACACAAGATGAGCTTCCGTCTACCAAATTCACACGGCATTGGTTGGTCCGGGAGGCTACAGTAGAATTTCCGCGCTGCGGAACCGAACCCGAGACCAAACGATTGCAAAACTGAGTTTCTTAACCATAACGGTCAGACCTCCAGCTCCTCTTCACTATTTTCAAAATTAGTTTTATATTTTTAATTAAATCTTGATTCTTCAAATAATATTGGCTCTGGTTTTTCTTTTAGTGTTTTGCAGTCCATAACTTCCACACTTTTCCTTTCTTGTCAAGTTTATAATTCGTTGCTAATTCCTCAAATGGTTTTTCTTTTCTTTAAATCTACATTTTTTGTTTTATTATTAAATTGTTCCTTCGCCATTTTTTATTTCACCAACTTCTGTGGTGTGAAGGCGCCGCTATTTAAAACTCTTTTTTTCCAGTTGCATCTTTTTGGCGTCAGTTTCCATTCTGTCGAAAAACCATGCCTTGTCAATATTTGTGCTGGGCTTTGGTCTTCAACTCGTTGAATCACAGGGGCGGCGCCATGGAATACTGGATGTCCTGGACAGTCTTTTACACCTAATAAAACCCATTCCTGTCCAGGTTTGACCGCAGCCAATTCCTTCAAGACAAACAGAATAAGAGAAAAGGAAGAATCACCCCACAATGCAACACTGATACTTTATTTATCGACCCACCTCCCCCAAAGAAAAGCTGACCTCGACGTCATTTGAACAGAGAAAGCAGGCAGCTGGAACGATGGTCACAAAGCAGTCTCTCCCACATTCTAACACGACTCTACAATCATGTCCGTCACGTTGGTGTGTTTCTTTGTCAAACCTGCAGAATTTATATTTCCTGCTTCGATTCATTGGATCCTTATTTGTTGCTCCCTTCCCGAAGCGTCGTTGATATTTTCTTATGCAATCATTCTTTCATTGATGATCGATTATGTGTCTCTGTCCTTGCAATCGCTCTGAGATGTTTCACATCTGTTCTTGTCAATAAACTTCCAATTGTTAATGTCAACAGGACTCGTCAACTGACGCAAGTCTCCATGCTGAGAGAGTTTCAAATGTTCGAAAGATTATATGTCTGCTCTCCCCCCCCCCACTTCCTGGCAGTGAACTTAATCGTGTCTATCACATGTTAATATCACAATCAATTCCCAGATGAATCTTACATCGCAAAATATTGGATTTCTACTTTTTACTGACGAGAAAGTAACCGATCCCGGGTGTTGCCATCGGGACCCACCCGTATATCAAAGATCGCGTTTACTAAAGACAACTCTACAAACTGTACTGCCTGTTAATTCATAGACAACTGTTAATTTAAGTGAGATTTGGCTGCTATTTCTGACGAGTCGAGCTATCACCGTTGTCGCTGTTTTGTTCCAGATCAGTCTGACTGAGCAGACCAACACCCAACAGCATTTTAGGGTTAGGGTTAGTCTTTTTGGTGGTAGTGGTGGGTGGGGGTCGTGTATATATAAAGGTCACATTATCTAGATGGTAGGATATACTTTGAAGTTTGGTTGCTATTTCTAGCAAATCGAGGTCTAAGGTGCTTGACACTTTACAACTGAGACGAGCTGAATACAATAACCCTTGTTTTAAGAGAAGAAACATACAAAACCTGTTTTCTACCTCGCAACTACACCAACTGTTGAGCATCGATATGAAACAAGGGTTTACACCCGCCTAGAGTCGCAAATCTGTTTGTTCGTCTGTCTGCCTGCCTACCTACCTACCTACCTACCTACCTACCTACCAATCTATCTATCTATCTATCTATCTATCTATCTATCTATCTAATCTATCTATCTATCTATCTATCTACGGAAATACCGTTTATTCATAGCAATTAGGGCGTTTTTGCAATTATTCGATCTAAAACGGCAACAAAACCCCTCTCATATCAAACTCTACTGATAATGTCGTTTTGAAAGCGAAAAACAAAAATTAGATGAAAGACGCGATGGGCTTGACTGGAACGTCGTTTTGAGAGAACCTTTATCCTGATAGGTTTAACCTGACACAAGTCGTCACCAAGTGTTTCGTTGTCTAATTCTAGATTAAACAACAATAAATTTTAACTGTTTAATTTATAGATTTGTAAACGTAAGCTACCCCCAGGGTAAATTTGTCCATTTAGAAAAGAGATGGGGGGGGGCGAATGGTGAAGGCCAGTAAGTTGCTCTTTCCGTTGTTATATATGAATAAGAAAACAGAAAAGATTTCGTCATTTTATTTTTTAAGCTGACGAAAGTCGAAATCAAAACAAACAACCGAAGAACGAACTGCGCATGTGCAATAATTCAAAACAATCTCAAAATTTGCATTCTGGTGTGGGAGTTGTATTGACGTGTGTGTGTGTGTATGCGTGTATGTGTGAGTATGTGTAGGTGTGTGTTTGCGTGTGTGTGTGTAGTTGTTACATATGGAGCCTAAGAAAATTCGACGAATTTAGAGGCTTTGCCCGACCCCTAAGTGCCGCTTCCAATTAATACAATAATTACGTAATTATTCAGGTCTTTTTGCTAATTATTCGGCGAATGGTGGATCTTTTTGATAATAACTGAAGACTAAACACCTGATACGAAACCTGGGTGTGCCCATCTTATTTATAAAACGCAGAAGGTCAGTGGATCACGTAGTACCACCACCAGCGCGGGTTACGCAGCTTAAAAAGATCTCACGGTGGAAGAAGAGCTAAAACTGAGGGCGTCCCGCGGTCGTTCGATTGCTAGACACAGCAGTCCGAAAACATCGCTACAACCTATCATGGGTTTTTCTTTTAAAAATCACGGGGGCGGGGGGACAGGAAACATTAAACAGTGTGATTCAGGGTTCACATTGAGGGGAAGATTGGAGTGTCACGGTTGGAATATGCCTGCTTGATTCAGGAGCTGAGACTTTGGGGACAAATGACCAAAACGAAAAGCGTCAATCGTTGGTCAGTAAGATCTAAAGCGCTTGTTGATGGGATGGAGGGTTTGGTAATGAGGGGGTAAGGCTTACTGGTCGCGGGAGGGCGGGGGCGAAAAATATGGGATGGTCACAACTGGAAGGCTTTTTATCACAAGTTTATTTGACCAAAAGATAACAGGGCTAAAAAGAAAAACAAACAAAAAAACCCTGATAAACGGCTGCCATTCGACTTCTAATAGAATCTGAAATATTCTACTCAAATGCGCGGTGCACAGAGAAATGCTCTTTATTCGGGAAAGGCATGAACGTAGCCACTTCCCATGTATTTTTTTTTAATCTTCCTGGTTTTCTAGGCAGAGATGAAATAACTCCAACTTTCAGCGGCTCTCTTTCTTCCTTCTCTGTTCCTCAAATCTTTCTAAGCCAGAAGAGAAATTAATTTATCAATAAACGATGTAAACAAGGCTGTGAGCATTCGTGTGCAGACAGGCATCCATACATGCATACTCAGCATAGGAAGATAGAGAGACGGAGAGAGAGAGGGAGAGAGAGAGAGAGAGATGGTGAGATAAATAGATAGATAGACAAAAAAACATAGATAAAGATAGATATGAATATGTTTTTCTCAAGAAGGAGCTTAATGGCCGACTGGTTTTCTGAAACCCTCAGAAGACCTCTAACTCTGCATCCACCCAAGAGTATTGTCTAAAAGTGACTTGTACAGAAGGGACGGGAAAAGTCAATCCAAACAAACTTTTCTTTTCTGTTCACCGGCATAGCTTAAGTACTTTATTTATCGACCCAACTAGGATTTGAACTCAAAAAGTAAAGAGGTGGGAACTAAGACATTTCATCCTGGTTCCTCCAATGTTTACTGAAAATAAGTATTGTTCAATATCAAGCTCTCCTTCTTTGACCAACCACACCGAAAGAAAAGAAAAATGATGCAAGACTAGTTAACAGAGGAACCTGGACATTGGAATTGCTAAAAATAGCAGCTATGACTTCCTAAAAATCACATCTTAAAATACAATTCGATAATCAAAAGTGGGCAGAACATATTGAATATACTACAGTAGGTGCATTATAATGGAATGATTTACAAGTTTGCTTCATAATCTTCAAGTTTCGGTTTCGATTCCGTTACATGCCATCTTGGACAACTGTCATTTTCCATAACCTCCGGTCGACCTATACTTTGTGAATGAAATTGGGCAGACGGAAACTGCATGGAAGCCGTCAGACGGACGATAGTTTCGTTTCAAAAAGGAAAGACTTGTGAAACCTAGTGATGCCGATTCGGTTTGAGAACTGAATTCCATTAAAGGTATGCGCGTCTGTAGAATACTCAGTCACTTATATGCTAATTCATTAAGGAGGAGGTAGTTACGTGGACACAAGAAAGACAGGATGGTCACAGCTGGAACTCCAGTAATCAAACTAGATGACCAGGGCTGTTTTAGGACCAAACGAAAACTCAACTTTTTTTCCACCAAACAAGAAAGTTTGAATGTGGTCACTCAGACAGAAATAGCAGCCAAATCCCCCTACAATGACGCTTAATGCTTTTCTTCAAAAAAGCACACTTCCCATTATGTGTGTCCCCCCGCCCCCGTTTTTCTGTAGAAAACGGAATGGTCACGGCTGGCATGCTTTCACTCGATGGCTTAACAACAACCAAACGCCAAACTAAGGTGGTTAGTTCATGTGCTAGAAACAATAGCCGAAACTTCTTCAAACCACACAGCCTACCCTTTAACGCGCGAAGTCACATTGAATAACGTAGTCCTGGATACACTAAATCATGAAGAAACCATACGGAAAGGTCACGGTTGGAACAGCTTTGATCACGGTGGATCTGCCAGGGGCGAAGGTAAAGAATATGTACACCGGGTGGTTACGGTTAGGGTTTAGGGATAGGGTTTTGGGGTTTAGGGTAAGGTTTAGAGTTGGGGTTTAGGTTTGGTTTTAGGGTTGAGGTTAGGGTTTTTATTACGCCGAAGAACGGTGGTGTGTGTATTCTTTGCCTCCGCTCTGCCAGGGTTAAACAATAACAACAGGTACTGCGAAGGATGATGATGATGATGATGCTGATGGGGATAAGGAGGAGGGGATGTAGGGTTTATTGTTTGTTTCTAAATTATTTGTAAGAACAACGAAAATATGGAAGACTCCCCCCCCCCCGTACGAACAGCAGCAGCAGTAACAGCGACAGCAGCAACAACGACAGCATAAAAAAGATGTACTTTTAAGCGAGGCAGAAAACAAGAGAAGAACCGACTTGCTTGGTTGACTTTCAATAATTTGCTCGGCGGAACTTGAAAAACATTACATAATATCATTATAGAAAATATACAGACGTAGTAGTAGCGGTGGTGGTGGTGGTGGTGGCTACTGCGAGTGTCGGGAACAAATGGAGAGAAGGCAAACCACCGCCTTCACGGTTTCGTGTTGTGTGTTTATATATACATGTATGTGTGTGTATACAGATGTGTGTGCGTTTATATACACACGTGTGTGTGAATGTGCGTGTGTTTTTCTACTCCATCTAGCAAAATGTCTGAAATTTAGAGGCCGTAGGTACAGAGGAACCGGTGTGTGTACACACACACACAAAGGGCAAGTGATCATAATAATCGGCTTCTACCACGTGCGCCTGCATGCGCGAATAAATACACATACATTATTTATCTATCTATCTATCTATATATATATATATATATATATATATATATATACACACACACACACTTGCATAAACTATATATTACACATACACACATACACGTAAGTGTATGTATGCACATGCATATATGAGTGTATATAAAGACGTACACACACACACACAAACTTATAAAGAAGTACTCAATGCTTTAAGACAGCTTACTCAATTACTGGCGATTGAGGAGTATTTCACCTTCATTACTCCGAGTTTTGCGTGACCCACACTTCGATTCGGCAGAGGGGCGGGATAATGGTGAAATTATAAGACAGGTTACTCTTTCACGAAAATCATTCCTGATCCTCGGATAACTTGCCTCCTCCGCCAAAGTGCGATGAAAATATGCAACCCTGCGGAAATGGAGCAGAAATGGAGCACATTTCGTTGGTTCTGACCATTATTTTGTCGGCGAGGTGTAGATGAGATTTTGGGCCGTGTGTGGAGTTTGTTTACAAACTGGACGTGGATATATTTTCTATTTGTTAAACCAGGGGGGAAGGATGCGGCCCAAGAATCGAGTGAGTTCTTCCAGTGGCTTTTGCAGACTTGAGGGGAGCCCGAGAAGATGGGAAGAAGGAAATGTCAAACCGGCAACCTGGCCTTCCCAAATGCTTGTAACAAAAAGTGTTGGGTGAACCCTTAAATCAACCAAGAACCGGGTGGTCGCGAGGAACACAAACAGGTCACGATTGAATATTTGGTAAGCAAATTACACATCGCACACACAACACACACACACACACACACATATATATATATATGTGTGTGTGTGTGTGTGTTGTGTGTGCGATGTGTAATTTGCTTACCAAATATTCAATCACATATATATATATACACACATATATATATATATATGTGTGTGTGTGTATATACACACACACACACACATAAACATACAAGCGTGTGTATGCATGCATGAATGCGTGTGTGTGTGTGTGTATGGTAGGGCAGATTGAATGAAGAAGGGGAGGGGGTATTTAGAAAGGTCCACTTACTTGCTATGAGTCCCTCTTCTCTTCTCTCTCTCTCTCTCTCTCCCTATAAAATTATTTCCGTCTTCCTGCTTTTACCTGGTTCTACCATCCATCCAACTTTCCCTGTGTCCGTCCCTCTGACTGACTGACTGACTCTCTCTCTCTCAGCTATTCATTCATTCATTCATTCATTCATTCATGTCCGTTATCAACCATCTCTCTCTCTCTCACACACACACACACACACACACACTCTCTATCACTCTCTCTCTCTCTAATTCGTTATCTCCGTTTGTCTAACTTTCTGTTTCCACTATCTCTGTCTGTCTGTCTGTCTGTC
>NW_021825810.1:0-14643 GCF_006345805.1 Octopus sinensis | reverse complement strand
CCTCTATGGGCAATTGTTGATATTAGCGTAAAATTCTCGTTGTGTCAAATTTATATCATAGTGTATATGACCCTGTTTTTTGCGAAACAATAAGTATGTCCAATGAAGCTAATAGAATTTTAATGAGGCGCAGGTAGGTATGGCTGTGTGGTTAAGAAATTAGTTTTACAGCCAGATCGTTTCAGGTTCAATCACACTCCACTGTGCAGTGCGTTCTAATATAGCCTCGGGCCAAGCAATGCCTTCTAACGAAATGGTAGTCTCAGACGGAAAATGTGTGAAAAGCCAGCCGTTTTGACATGCGCGCGCACAAACACATCATCATCATCATCATCATTGTTCGACCGTGGTCGAGACAATGGAATTTACCATGCTACGCCAGACTTCACGGTCCATCATGGCATTACGGAGTTCCTGTTGCTGGATGCCTGTATCCCTGGAGATTACATCAGGTAGGGGAGTGGGCGCCCTCTGGTATTGCGAGTAGTGGCTTCCAGAGGAGGAAGAGTAGAAATTGCCTCGTTTTCAGCTCTACAACAATGTCCAGCAAACTGGACTCTCCTACCTTTCACAAGAGATGACACAGGTGGTAGTTTCCCCATATATTTGCATTTTGGTTGGATGGCGCTTCCACGAGAGATTTTGAGCACGAACACACACACACACACACACAAACACATTCACACACAGATACACACAACATGCAAACATACAGATACACACATGTTTATATATACTCTTTTGTCTTTTATATACTCTTTTGTTTCAGCAAATCGACCCCAGGACTTATTCTATCGGTCACTTTGCCGAACCGCTAAGTTACGGGGAAGTAAAAACACCAGCTTCGGTTGTCAAGCCATATTGGGAGGACAAACACAGACACAAACATATACACACAAATATATATATATATATATACATATACACAACGGGCTTCTTTTTTCAGTTTACGTCTACCAAATCCACTTACAAGGCTTTGGTCGGCTCGACGCTATAGTAGAAGACACTTGCCCAAGGTGCCACGCAGTGGGACTGAAGCCAGAACCATGTGGTTGTTAAGCAAGCTACTTACCACACAACCACTCCTACACCTAGATGTATATATATATATATATATATATATATATGCGTATATCTGTTTTTACGAATGTATATGCGCGTGTGTTTTTGCACGCATATTGCATCAGTGACTGAGTAATAGAGAATGATAGAAGCACAAGATTTAAAAAGTAAGTACAGGGTTCGATTTTTCCGATAAAAGCCCTTCAAACCGGTTCTCCAATAAGGACGCGGTCCAATGAATGAAACAAGGAAATGTGGAAAAAAAAATAAATGCACAAAACGTTATTGATGATTTGAAAAACGGTGGGCGAACGTAATGACAAGGTATCTTCCTTTCTCTCTCTCTCTCTCTCTCTGTCTCCCTCAATGCATGCATGTGTGGTGTATAGGTAATATATTTCTCCATCTTTAGAAAGTGAGCGACGAATGTAATCAGAATGAGAAACTGAACTGGAGAGATGGCGAGTGGGGGTGGGGGGGGAGTAGATTTAAGGAAAAATATGTTTTAATGAAACAAAAGACGACAAATACAAAGAGAGAGAGAGTGAGAGAGAGAGAGAGAGGGGGGGGGTTATCAAGAGAGAGATGCAACGAAATTGGAAATGAAAAGTAATAAAAATCAGATATACAACAAATGAATGCGCAAGAGGTAGTAAAGAGTCCGATTGCTCGGCTTTGGAGAAATGTGAAATGGAAGCTATTAGAAAATTATGGGAAAAAGAGAGTGATTGAAACTGAAGATAAGAATTTGAAAATATGAAAAAGAGAGGGAGAGAGAGAGAGAGGTGGGGGAGGGGAAGCGAAAGACAAAAGGAGAGAGAGAAGAATGGAATCAATACGCAGACACACAAGAGATGTATGTGTGTACAAATGTATGTGTGTGCGTATATATACATGTGTGTGTATATATGTATATATATATATATATTAATATATATATATATGTATTTATATATATATATGTACATGTATGTATATATATATATATATATACGGATGCATATATACACATATATATGAATAGATACAAATAAGGGCTGGACAAATATGCATATAAATCTATCTGTATATATATACATATATAATATATATATATATATATAATATGTATCTATATTTGAATGTATAATGCATGCATCCATATATATATACATATATATATATGTGTGTGTGTGTATATACGTATGTATGTATGTCTACAATTAAAGATGTACACTATTATACAAATATACATTTAAGAAGAATCATATAAGCAGAAGAACAGAAGGTTATACATATATACATATAAAAATGCCAATACACTTACACACACACACACACACTCACACACACACACACACACTCACACATATGTATACATATAGTATGAATCAAATACACATATAGAAACCCTTATACATATGAATACATATATGCACACACACACGTGTATATCTGTGTGTATATATTTGGAGTAGTATAGGTATACACATATAATGATATAGACACATATATGTATACATACACTTACACATACCCTTACGTATGTATGCATATACACACAAATACACTCACACGCGCATACACACAATCACACAATCACACATACACACAAACGCACACACACGCATACACATACACACACACACACACATATATATATATATATATATATACATATATGCACGTGCACATTTGCAAACATACATATATAAATATAAAATATGCACAAGCATATATACTTACGTACACATATATTCACATATATGCGTATTCATACTCATACATACATGTATACATATATCCATACGTATTTGTATTCACACATATACACACGCATGCATACATAGAAAAGCATATAGATATACGCCTGCCTACATACATATCCACATTTACGCATACACGCCAGACATTTATACACAATATTCAATTAAGAAATATAATGACATTTGAGGTTTTCGTTTTATATTCTTTTAGTTATATTTTGCCATTCAGTTATCTGGTGATCAAAGCTACAGAAGGAATAATTCTTCAAACTGAATGGAACTTTGGGTGAACTGGCAACATTTTCCTTTTTATCATTGCTTGATTATTTATTTGACTATTGTTGTTCTTATGGTTCTTTAGCGTTTTTTATGTTAATTTATTCAAACTCATTACCACAGCCGCTATTATCTTCAGTGGATAAAATTTGCGATAAAATTTCTGTAATAAGCTTTCATATTTTTGTTAGTGTGTTTATTACTCGATGTGCTTCCATCTATTAAGATATGTATTTATTCTTTTACTGAACTCGATCATTGGACTGTGGCCATGCTGGAGTACCGCCTTCAGAATACTTCATCGGTTCCAGCAACTCCTGTACATTCCATCTTGTGTTATCGATCTCACAAGAAGCAGAAGTCAAGTGAATACCAGAGAAAAGAGAACTAAAACTTCGATACTAAACACCCAATATTAGCACTTATTAACACACTTCAGGCATTCTGTAATTCCTTAGCGGACTATGAATAATATACATACATACATACATACATTACATACATATATAAATACATACATACATATGCACGTATCCATCTATCTACCTATTTATCTATGTATCTATGTATCTATGTATTTATCTATCTGTCTGCCTATGTATGTTTATATGTATGTATGTATGTATGTATGTATCCATATATCTATCTATCTATCTATCTATCTATCTATCTATCTATCTATCTATCTATCTATCTATCTATCTATCGATCGATCGATCGATCGATCTATCTATCTATCTATCTATCTATCTATCTATCGATCTATCTATCTATCGATCTATCTATCTATCGATCTAGCTGTCTATCTATCGATCTATATTTCTATCAATCTAGCTATCTATCTATCTATCTATATTTCTATCTATCTATCTATCTATCTATCTATCTATCTATCTATCTATCTATCTTTCCATCTGTCTATCTGTCTCTATCTCTACACGCACACACTCACATACACACACACACACACACACAGACACACACAAATTTATATACCTGGTTAGAACCGTTGGAGAACATTGAAAAGTATATCGCCGTAGCAAATTCTAATATCTCTCCGAAATATTTAAGCACTTAAAACGCCGCTTCGAGAATCCCGTTAGGGATTTACAACACTTTGTCGGTCAGAAGGTTACCGGGCTTGTTATCTATAATAGAAACCTAGTGTCTTCAGCTCTAAGTTGCAAGCTTAAACTTTAATCTACTTGGTGGGGATGAAACGATAATTATTTTCAAATGCGAGCATCTAACAATCGATAACAGTGCGCTCTGAAGGGGCCGTGTCTTTTGCATCTTTCTATCTATCTATTTATTTAAAAGCAGCAGAAATTCAACAAAACCTGTTACTCTGAGTTTCACGTTCCCGTTCGTCGGACAATTTTTGTTAAAAAGTTTTTGTTAAAAACTGTCCGACGAACGGGAACATGAAACTCAGAGTAACAGGTTTTGTTGAATTTCTGCTGCTTTTAAATAAAGCATATTACTCTACCCCTGGTATTTGAGTACTCTTTTTTCCAGCTTGTTTCACATTTATGTGTTTACTCCGGTGTATCTATCTATTTATCTAACTATGCATGCATGCATGTATGTATGTATGTATGCATGTATGTATGTATGTAAACACACACACACGCACACATACACACACTTATATTAAAAGAGCGACAAATATATCACAAAAACTGTTACTCAGTTTCACGTTCCCGGTCGTCGGAGTTTTGTTTAGAATGGAACAAAATAAGGTTGTATATATAAATATATAATTAATTTGATGGATACACAATTGAAAATTGCTTTCTTTCATTGGTCCTTCCAAATAACGGTCTTTTCAATAACCGGAAGCATGAAATTACAATTGCGATTTAAATTCGTATTATTATAAAAATCGAAGGAAACCTTAAATCTAAAATAGCTTATCTAGAACGAAAAGACCTGAATACCAAGGGTAAATAATAATAGTGGCGATAAATAATAATAGATTTAAATAAATTAAAAGATATATCCTTTTAGAAAAAAAAACTTTTACAAAGTGCTAACATCTTAAAATATATATACATTTAGCAATACTTACGCATACCGAACAAACTATATATATACATATATGCACTAACCATACAAGCGTTGGTCATGGCTACATGCATATACAGACAAATATAAGCAAAACATAAATATATATAAATGCATATATATATATATATATATATATATATATATATATATATATATATATGCATCCACTTACACATACGCATGTGCACAGTACCTCCTGGTATATGCTTTTACAATTTAGTTGTTACAGGCAAGGAAAGAAAACGTAAAGAAAATCAGAGAATAACAAGTGGTGGGAGGAAAAAATATAGGAAAAGAAGAAAAGGAAATAAAAGAAAAAGAAACGGAAAATTAGGACGAGAAAGAGAAAGAGAAAGAGGTAGAGAGTGAGATGATTTGGAAGTTGTCGTTCTTAGAAAATTTCTAACATTTAATAGATGCTTCGTTTAGCTTGCAAAATGCACACATATACACATGCAATCATAGAAATCGACGTGCATATCTACACAAATACAAACATATATACAAATATACACACACATACAGATACGCATAGAAATATTCAAATAATTATATACATAAATGTATACATAATATACGTATATGTATATATATATATATATATATATAATATATATATATATATATATATAGGCATATCTTACAACAAGATAAATATATACACCATACCGTATATACGCGTACAAAAATATAAAAAAATCTGCCTAGCATATAGAATGTTAAAATAAGGAAATAGTATAGGCGTAGGAGTGGCTGTGTGGTAAGTAGCTTGCTTACCAACCACATGGTTCAGGGTTCAGTCCCACTGCGTGGCACCTTGGGCAAGTGTCTTCTACTTGTGAGTGGATTTGGTAGACGGAAACTGAAAGAAGCCCGTCGTATATATATATATATATATACGTGTGTGTGTGTGTGTGTGTTGTGTGTGTGTGTGTGTGTGTGTGTGTATGTTTGTGTTTGTCCCGCAAACATCGCTTGACAACCGAAGCTGGTGTGTTTACATCCCCGTAACTTAGCGGTTCGGCAAAAGAGACCGATAGAATAAGTACTAGTCTTACAAAGAATAAGTGCTGGGGTCGATTTGACTGAAACAAGTAAAAGAGAGAGTAAAGAGAAAGTATAATAAATTAATATAACAAAATCAATTGTAATATAAAATAAGTATATAAATTTAAAATATTTGATTAAGCAATTCTTTGTTTGCATAATGAGACCTAGTTGTGTTTCCTCGGGTGATACTCAAGTGTCTTCGACTTCAAGGCCGCCCCTTCCCTCCGTCTTGCTTTGAATGGATGGGATAGCCTTCAAGTCGAATATTTTAAACTAACGGATACAACACTAGAATATCTTCTGTGGAAACACAAGTGGATCTCATTATGCAAATAAACAGTTCCGTAATCACATACCTAAATGTTTTGGGAACCACTTTGGGTGGAAACAGTAGTAGTGAATAAAAACGTAACTGTCCAACTGTACTTCTACTTGTTGACTCCAATTTCTTCAATTTTATATTCACATGCGACGAATACCCAAACAAGAAACCTGGAGCTATGCTACTGGAGAGTATTGGATAACTATGAGTGTAGACGAGCGTCATTCTATACTCTGCTACGTTCCTAAACGAAAATACCATAGCTATATATATATATATATATATATATATACGATTGCAGCATTGAAGGTTTTATGAGCCACTTAAAAACACAAAAATCTGTTAGATTCACTTGAACATTTAAATTTAATTTGTGTCAAAATATATCGTCGCCTTGAAACTGCGACGGCGCGAAATTTTGTCAGTAAACAAGTCACGGTTTCAAAGCGATGAAAATATTTTGACACAAAATAAATTTAAAAACGGAAGAGCATCTAACATATTTTTGCGTGTTTTTAAATGGTACATCTCCGTAATATATATATATATATATGTATGTGTGTGTGTGCGCGTGTGTGACCGCGTGTGTACCGTTGGCGATTTTTTTCCTCTCTTTTCCCTTCTCTGGATCTTTCCTTCTCCTATGTTTCTGACGAAGAGCTCCGCTCGAAACGTTATGCCCTCATTCTTTCCTTCTTTCCTGAGCGTCCAATAATAATACTATATTGTTCCACGTCCTCGCGTTGTTGTATTTTTTTTGTGCTTTCTTGTTTGGATTAACTATATATATATATATATAATATATATATATATATATATATATATATATATATATATATATGTGTGTGGTGTGTGTGTGTGTGTGTGTGGTGTGTGTGTGTGTGTTGGGTGTGTAAGTATATAGTATTTCTTACTTATTTCAGTTATATCGAACATATTTTTAAAGTCTAGTAGTTCTATCCTTAAACTCTTTGCCAAACTGCTAATTTATGGATCGTAAACACACCAACACAGGTAGTCAAGCGGGGAGGGAACAAAAAGCGACTCAAGGGCCCAGAGACAAGCATATATATATCTATAAATATACATACATATATGTATATATATATATATATATATATATATATATATATATATATATATATATATATATACATATATACATATATTATATATATATATATATATATAATATATATTATATAATATATATATATATATACATATATACATATATTTACATATTAAATTAGAGATAAAACCACTATTAGGCAAATCAACAGTGAAACTCATAAATCATAACCATACATAGATATTAAAATTAATTAATATAATAACTAAATATATAAAATATAAAATTCAAAATTTAAATTATTTTAATTTAAAGTTAAAATTTAAAAAATTATTTAAATTATTAATTTATATTTATAAATTTATATATATATATATATTGTTATTATTTTTATTTTTATCATAATTATTATTTAAATTTTTTTTATAGATATAACTATCAGAAAGTATTAAAATGTTTAATATACGATAAAGAGTAAAACCATAAATGCATGTATGTATGTATGTATGTATGCATGTATGTATGTATGTATGTATGTATGTAGTATGTATGTATGTATGTATGTATGTATGTATGTAGGTAGGTAGGTAGTTATATACATACATATATATATATATATGTACGACGGGCTTCTGTCAATTTGCCTCTATCAAATTCACGCACAAGGTTTTGGTCAGCCCAAGGCTATAGCAGCCGATATTTGCCCAAGATGCCACGAAGTGGGACTGAATCCAGAACCGCGTGGTTTGAAGCCAAGCTTCTTATCAGCACCGCCACACCTTTGCCTGTATATATAGATATGTGTGTTTTTGTGTGTGTTTATGCGTGCGTATGTGTGTGCATGTGTGTGTGTGTGAGTTTATGCGTCCGTATGTGTGTGTATGTGTGTGTGTGTGTGTGTGTGTGTGTGTGTGTGTGTGTGTGTGTGTGGTGTGTGTGTGTGTGGTGTGTGCGTGCGCGTGTCTGTGTGTATGTATACATCTATTTAAAAATCATGCACGTGCAGGAACGGAACTATTTCCATGTACACATTTTGTCCAATGCAAGTAGTATTTCCGATATACTGGAAACGAACAACTTTTGTATTAAAGACATTGTTAAGTAACAACAATGGAGCTTCGTCTTTCACATTTCCACGCAAATAAATAAACGAAAGAAGAATATAAACGTATAAAAACTTAACATACCTATAAGAAAATATCGGATGGAAACAACGCCAAGAGTGTAAGGAACTGCTGGAAAAGTATTTAGTTTAGATTATTATGTATCTTGGTCACTGTATTTTGAAAAGTTAACGGACTGAAATCAACATGCGGAAAGTTATTGAAGGTTTGTTATTGTAGAAAATTCTTGAAGGTGTCTATTGGAAATATAAACAATATGAGAAGTTCTAAGGTAATTATACGGTCGACGAACTAATTCAGATGTGAATCCAATATATTTTGTTTTTCTGCTTATTATTTCTGTTTTTTTTTACTGTGTCCCATATAAATCCCTTACGATTCGCCATCTAACTTAAAATAGTTATCTAACTTAAAATAGTTGGAGAACAAGTAGACACTAATATTTTTCTAACACATAAATACTGAACAGTATATATAAAGGGTAAAATCCTTTTAAGAGCAGAACAATTTGTCGGCAACCAGCTATGGATTCTACTTGCGCTAGGTAAGGGTTTGTTCGTTCCTTCTCGATCCACGCTTGGCTCATAAGGGCCAGCTACCCGATTTCTTTGGCGTATAGGTTCTCCACCTGTACGGGACGCCGGTCCGTCGTAGGTGAGCTGCAAGATGCAGGAAGAAAAACTGAGAGAAAGTTGTGGGGAAACAGTCAGCAGATGTTCTCCATTACCTTCTGCCGGAGCCGCGTGGAGCTCAGGTGTTTCGCTGTGGTAAGCAGCTTTCTTACCAACCACGTAGTTCCGGGTCAGTCCCACTTCATGGCGCCTTGGGCAAGTGTCTTCTACTATAGCCTCGGGCCGACCAGAGCCTTGTGAGTGGATTTGGTGGACGGAAACTGAAAGAAGCCCGTCGTATATATATATATATGTATATGCATATGTTTGTGTGTCTGTGTTTGTCCCAGCCAACATCGCTCGACAACCGATGGTGGTGTGTTTACGTCCCTGTCACTTAGCGGTTTGGCAAGAGAGACAGGTAACATAAGTACCAGGCTTACAAAGAATAAGTCCTGGGGTAGATTTGCTCTACTAAAGGTGGTGCTCCAGCATGGCCCCAGACAAATGATTGAAACAAATGAAAGAAAATATATATCTATGAGATGACCCAATATATATACATGTATATATTTAATATATATATATATATATATATATATATATATATATACATACATATAGGGTCCTATCCCCATATACGGCATTAGTATTCCTCGCACTTTCCTTTGTGTTGTTGCCTTTATTGAACTCATAGAGCAAAATGTGTGGAACATGCTCCTTTATCACTTCCATTATAGCTTTGAAAAAATAACTGTTCAAATCAGACTACACTCTTCAGTACTTGCACTAAGAATAAGCTTAAGGTAATATTACTACCTGCTTTTACAGCAAGTCGATGCAGGTAATATATCCCGTCTCCCTCCGACTTCTAGTCCATGCAATTGAAAACACCGCATTATTTATGTATATACATAAATAATACATACGTACATATATATATATATATACATGCATACATATATGTGTGTGTATATATATATATATATAGATATATACATTTATATATAGATATGTATGTATGTATCTATCGATATATACATACATACATACATACATACATACATACATACATACATACATACATACATACATATATATATATATATATATATATATAATATATAAATGTATATATATATATATATATATATATATATATATATATATATATAGAATATATATATATATATACGTACATTCTACATTTACGATGTATTGCATCCCTTACCAAAACCATCGTTGAAAAACAGTAAAGGAAAAGACAGAATAGTTAGCATATTGCTGTGAGAATCTTTAAATTTTAGTGCTGTGGGGAAACAGAAACGACCTTATAAAGAAAATACGTAGAAAATTTTAGGGAGAAATATAAATGGATAAACGCTCATAAGTGAGGCGTTTGAAATGATATTTTGGAAGGAATAATGTATTTGTCTTGAAGTGGAATTAAATATGAGATGTAGGGGAATGATAAAATATGCCTTCTTATTATAATCCTCCATAGATCGTAGTTTAACATAAGAGTTTAGAAATTTTGTACGTCTTCAAATTCCGCCGAGGTTAACTTTGCCTTTCATCCTTCGAGGGTCAATTAAAACATTCCCAGTTGTGTACTAGGATCTATGTAACCGACTTATCCCCTCTCCTGAACTCATTGGCCTTCTATAAAAATTCGAAATTGATATAAGAATTTAGAACTTAGAACTGTTAGTAGGGTTGAAAGAAAGGAACATAAAATATAACTAATAACTGAGTAATGATGTTTTTATGGAGTTTGAATATTGAGGATATATACTTTGGAGTTTCAATATATTTTAGTTGATTCTGAATTTGAAACAAATTATTGATTAAAATCAATTTGAGAGTTAAATAACAGTTTTAGTTCTAAGTTAATGATGAAATGTCTAAAACTATTTTTGGCTAATCGATTAAGGGACGGAATTGTTTAGGGAGTCCTATATCATCCGGAGAAAGTCTAGTTCTCACAAACATACACATACACGTACACACAGACGCATGCATGCGCATACACAGAGAACACACACACGCACACACACACAGACACAGACACATACATACATTTTCGCACACAAACTGGGGAAAATAAAGCAAATTCTGAAATACCACTATTTGATCTACGACAGTTGATTTCGTATGGCATCTTGCCCTGAAGTCATTCCTCTTTCCAAAATGCAGACGATCCTTTTGGTCCTTTCGTATAAGAATATACCTACTAACTTTCCAGTATCGGCATGTTTTCTTTTTTTTACCTCCATTTCAAGATAACGACAACCCTTTAAACAGAACACTCTACAAGAAAGCCCCTCGTCGCATACATTTGGAAATCGCCTCCTAATTCATACCGCTTACACCATCCCAGATCTATCGCTTTCCATAGATACCCATACAAATATATCTTCAGGTGCCTCAAGCCAACACAGCCACCGGTCCTGAGAATGTCCATTCAATTACCATCAAGCTTTGTGGCCCAAAGATAGCCTCTATACTTACCAAATTCATCAACTTTCACTTTATCATGTGATGAGATCTAATATGAATGTGTGTAGCAGCAAAACCAAGATGTGTTCCAGTTGTGAGAGCAGCAATCTCTTGGAAGTTTGACCAGAGCATTGTAGATATCAAAGTCAGTAGGTGAATGCTGAGGAAGATGTTTTTTTCTGGTTCTGAAGATGGAGGCGTGTATTTGACATGGTCTCTTCTACAGTAAAAATGCGCATCGGTAAGGCTCCTCAAAGAAGGTATGATATAGCAAGCTGTCAGAAACGTTAGCATGCCGGCCGAAATGCTTAGCGGTATTTCGTCTGCCGCTACGTTCTGAGTTCAAATCCGCCGAGGTCGACTTTGCCTCTCATCCTTTCGGGGTCGATTAAATAAGTACCAGTTACGCTCTGGGGTCGATATAATCGACTAAATCCGTCTGTCTGTCCTTGTTTGTCTCCTCTGTGTTTAGACCCTTGTGGGTAGTAAAGAAATAGGTATGATATAGCATTTGAAGCAATCATAATAACATTAAAGGCCACAGTGTGTGTTTAAGGTGGTTTACCTAAAAATGTTTTATTTGTATTTACAATGTTGTGCGTTTGTTTTTTATTGAAAGAGACAAAATTTGTGAGACCCCAGTAGAGGATATCTTTTGAAGATTCTCTTTATGGAGTTCATGTAGATTTGTCGTCAAGTGTCTAGGTTACATGTGGGTTAAATACAGATGCAATAATTTAGCCAGGAATGAATAGCGATAAGGTACATAAAAGACGTCTTTGTGGAGACCACCAAGTAGAACGTTGCTGCCCAGAACTAACAGAGTAAGGGAATAAAACTGAATAAGTTGGCTCGCTGGAGTTGACAGAAAATAGATTTGAGATAGATTTTTCAGCTAATACTACGAGAGAACGATCTATGAGAAGGCTGCCAAGCAATCACTCCGTCTAAAAGACAAAAGAATGATGAAGCTAATAAGTAAGTAGTCTTAACCGGATATTCGTTGTCAGGCACGCACGGGAGATTTACCGTTGTCGAAGACAACATTTTCACCAAATTATCTCCCCTTTTTTATTGAGTCACAAATACCGAAAATTTTGTTTTCTTTTTTTCAGCTCCGATGAAAATTTCAATTAATTAAAATTTTTCATGCGTACAGTAGACATATTATCACCCTTTAAGTTATTAATAAATTCTTCGTTAAATGACACTTAAGCTTCTTTTATAAATCTGGCGCATAGGATTCACAGGATTTGCTTTTGTTTGCCAAGTTCTAGCTGAACAGAGGCACGTACAATTAATGTGTTCTGCTCAAAAACACACAACAAAACTCTTTTCTTTGGCGGATATCACCTCATGGCGCATTAGATAGAAAACTATACAATCTTATCCATTTGGTCATCTCCTATCTAGATAAACACAATGGGAACGTCTATATATTTTTCATATATGTATATACACACAATTATTTATGTATACACATGTATGCACGGTTTTGTGTATGAAAGTATGTATTTTGTATGTATGTAAGCATTTATCTATCTATCTATCTATCTATCTATCTATCTATCTATCTATCTATCTATCTATCTATCTATCTATCTATCTATCCATCCATCCATCCATCAATCTACCTACCTACCTACCTACCTACCTACCTATCTATCTATCTATCTATCTATCTATCTATCTATCTATCTAGCTATCTACCTATCTAACTATCTATCTATCTATCTATCTATCTATCTATCTATTTATCAATCTATCTATCTATCTATCTATCTACCTACCTATCTATCTATCTATCTATCTATCTATCTATGTATCTATGTATCTATGTATCTGTGTATCTATGTATCTATGTATCTATCTATCTGTCTACCTATCTATATATATGTATGTATGTATATATATTTACATGAATGTATGTATGTGTGTATAAATATATATATATATATAACGACATCTATATATATATATATATATATAATGTGTGTGTGTGTGTGTGTATGCCTCTCTCTCTCATTCTCTCTTTATATATATTTACAGATACACAGACATACACACATATGTATGTATACACATATAAATGTGTATATATATGCATACACACGCACACATATCAATGTCTGTATGTACACAGGCATATATGTTATGTCATGGTTTGTTCAGACTTACATAATTGTGTCCAGTGAAATATGCGTATATGCATACATACGCGTTTACATACATACATACATACATACATACATACATACATACATACATACATACATATATACATACATACTCACTGTATGTGTATAGGTGCACACATACGCACATAACCATTACATATACATGCACGTCGCAGTGATAATGTGTATGTGTTCGTGTGTGTGCGTGTGTGTGTCTGAGTCGGGAGGTACTTGTGGTGGAAAGGGGTCGCTTTTGTCAACATTAAAAATCCCTATATGACCTTTTCAAAAGAAATAAACCCCCCTGCTTTATACTTTTCACCTTTGTAGTTTAATGTCGATAGACCCGTGTTTGTGTTGTTTCTATGTCCTCCTTTATTTCCTTATCTTCTCCACTGGAGAAAGACATGAATATCGTTATTTTTTTTTTATTGTATCGAAATTAACCTCATATCGTTAAAATATTGCTTGTTATGCCACGGCTTCACACGCCAAGCTAACACCATTGAAATTAATTCGCTGATTGTTAGCCACGGCCAAATATTCTCGGTTTTATTGCCAACTTTTTATCTTATTATTTTTGCATTAATTTTCTGGCGATTATTTTTGGTCATTATTTTTGTTGTTGCTGTGTT
>NW_021825809.1:0-12500 GCF_006345805.1 Octopus sinensis | reverse complement strand
TCACAAGGCTTTGGTCGGCCCGAGGCTATAGTAGAAGACACTTGCCCAAGGTGCCACTCAGTGGGACTGAACTCGGAACCATGTGGCTGGTAAGCAAGCTACTTACCACACAGCCACTCCTACGCCTGTTGTTTTTCTGCTTTGCTTTGTTGTTTTTTTAAGCGATCTCGAACGTATAAAAGGCAGCATCGAAATCTGCGGAATTTGTACATCGTGTTAAGGATTTACTTTACCATTAATGTTTTGCTCAGCGATGTTACTGGGTTGGTTCTTTATGATTTTTTTCACTTATAACGCCACTCAGTCCTTATTTAGCACAAAAAAACATACCACTAAGTCATTCTAAGAACTAGCAGTACCGGTTAGGTTATAGTTCGCTGATGAAGTCTAGTATACTACATACATCGTTCTGACAAAGATCGACACTTTCTCCTACTACATTTCATATATAATGAATTTTAATTAAGTTAAATTGTTAAGACTTTCTCCCCATTCTTAATTAACCAAGATTAGTCAAGAGTACAATGATATTGTTTCATCTCTTCGATTATAAATTCAATGAGTAAAAGTTTTATTTGGATAATTACATTAATTATGATAGTGTCCATTCTATTATGATATATAGTATATCTGGGTATAGAATAGTATAGGCATATATAGTATTTACTCTGGCTCGTTACTTTCTGAGTTCAAATCCAACGAAAATCAACTTTCTGTTTCATCTTAGTTCACATCTGTACACATGATAGACTTTCTAACATTGGACCAAAGTATTTTTCGAATTTGTATATTATTAACTTTAGCAACTTTATTCTTACTAGCGAGAATTGTAATGTCGAAAATAATCTGACAAGATAAATTCATCAAAAAATATAAATTTATAATTACATCAGAAGAATGCTGTAGGGAACATAGTTTTTGACAAACAAGGTAAAAATCTGTATAATGGTTTTTAATTTACACACAAGGTCAGAAATTTTTAGAGAAAGCGGTTGGTCGATACTATCAGCTCCTGTGGAAAACTAGGAATATATCTTATCGACCCAAAAGAGATGGAAAGCAGATGCCGCTAAGCATTTTGTCCGATATTTTAACGATTCTATCAGCTTGCCGCCTTAGAACAATACAAGTAATCCCTTCTAGTATAGACATAAGGCTTGAAATTTTGGAGGTAGGGGTGAGTCGATTTCATCGATCCCAGTATTCAATTAGTACTTACTTTTTCCAACTCCGAAAGGATGAAAATCAAAGTTGACATCGATGGAATTTGAAGTCAGAATGTAAAGACGACGAAATACCGCTAAGCATTCTGTCTGTCCTTTTAATGATTCTGTCAGCTCACTGCCTTAGAGCAATCCAAATACTTTCTTATTTTGGCACAGGGCCAGCAATTTTGCAGGATGGGGAAATGGATTACGTCAATCCACGTGCTTGACTGGAACACATTTTATCGTCCCTGAAACAATGAACGTCAAAGTCGACCTCGGCGGAACTTGAGGTTAGAACCTAAAGATGGACGAATGCCGCTAGCATTTTGTCCAGAGTAATAACGATTCTGCCAGCTCGTCGTTCTGAGCAATGCAAACAATAATAACTATGTATCTGAATCAAGAATTGTCCACTCAACCATTTACAAATGTTAGAATCATTTGAAAAAGATTGGTAATGCCGATTTCAAATCCCTGGGAAAAAAAGGCCAGCAACATCGGGGTAGGAATAAGACGATTACATCGCCCCCACAACTCAATTTGCAGCTAATTTATCGACCCTGAAAGGATGAAAAGCAAAATCGACCTCGGCGGAATTTGAACTCAGAATGTAAAGGCAGACAAAATGCTGTTAAAGGGAAATCTGACAAGACAGTCAGTCTCCCGCTGACACTCGTTGACGCTACATCGAAGAGGCCAGGGAACAGAAGAAAGAAGAAGAAATAAGACATGCACCCAACACCAGAGCTGAAGACACCTCCGAAGAGGAGGTGTAGGGGCCGAAACCGGACGTGGTTCCTCCTGATGATGTCTTCAGCTAACTGGATTCCACAAAGAAGCTGTTGTGGCAGCAGACCACGAAACACGGTTGGAATTCCTCACCCGGCTTAGGTAACGATTCTGCCAGCTTGCCGCCTTTCTAACAATTCTTAATATCAAAAGCTACAGAATTCAGAAATACCGATCACAACTTTCCGGAGAAGTATAATTCCAAATGGCGTGACATCAAAGATTGGCAGTAAATGTTCCGCCAATCTAATACGACTAAAAAATTATATAAGAAACAACCATTCATTACAAATGTCAAATTGATAATTCGGTTATCAACAATAATTGGGAAGTCAAATGAGATCTAGTAAATGTGATAAATATTGAAGGAGTGAAAATAACAGATGATTTCGATAGCGATAATCAAACAGAACTTGTTATACCGTTTACTGAATCCAAGGCAAAATTAGTAAATTGTAAAAGCAAGACAAGAAAGATTACAGTTCCTTTATTAAAGATTATCAATTCATTCTAACATACTGCGGCACACATACAACCGTCCTTAAGCATAAATTCAACCACGTATAGATATAATGTTAAATATATATATATATATTATATATATATTATACATACACAAACACACGCACACACACACACACACACACCACACACACACACACACACACACACACACACATATTATTATAATATATATATTATATATATATATAGCCTGCTCGCTTAGCGAGCGGGGTGGCGCCATTTGAAGGCTAAAACAATGCGAAACGCATTGTGACCAGCGATGTGTAGAAGCATCTGATAGCCTGGTCGGTCACGGTGATATATATATATATATATATATATATATATATATATATATATATATATATATATATATATATATATATATATAGATAGATAGATAGATAGATAGATAGATAGATAGATAGAGATATATATGTTTTGTACACGACCTGTCTTTGTCTTTTGTTTTTTTCGAAAACTATCCCTATATATATATATATATATATATATATAAGAATTTTTTGCGTAATGAGATAAAAAAACAAGGCTGTGTAGATATTTGAACATTTATAGACATAAGGTCTTACAGCTGTTTCCAGGATATTTATTAATTATATCCTTTCATCGGACACGGTGTAAGAGGATGGTTAATTTAGATAGGATACAAAATAGACAGTGAGGTGGAAGAAAGAATATATATATGTTAAACATATTCATGAAAGCTGGTACGAAAATATTAATGATTTGTGGGGACACCCCTCATACACACACGCACCCTTATGTTGGGGCGAAGTCATTTGACCCTATTATCTCCCCTATTTTCGCTCTTGCGTCTCATGTTTGATCTCTGACTTCTGGCCAGAATCAGTTCGCCATGTTGAATCGCTAGCTTCTGCACGCATTTTTTTCTCTCCTTGTTTCTGTCCGTGTTTCTTTTCTGTGTATCTTTCTGTTGAAGAGCGTAAGCTCGAAACGTAAAAGACTTGTTTTATTTATATTCCTGAGCGCCATACTAATACAATTGTTTGTTTGTACTCCACCAGCCTTCGTCTTTTGTTTATTTTTATAAAGCTTCCCGTTATATACATATATATATATATATTTAAATTTAATTGTAATTAAATACGTGGTCCGAAAAACCTTGTAAGCGTTAATACTTTGTATTTTTTCTGTAAAAATGTTTGTATCTAACTTTAATGTAACAAGGTTATGTAATAATAGTTAATTACAAGTATACTTTTATTAGTTCTTATTTAATAAATTTAATGTTTCTATTAGTTACTGGTAAGTTTACATTAAAGCGTGTAAGGGTAATATATATTAATGAGTATATAGTGCTTTTATTATTTACTTTCGAATTATGAAGTAATGTATTTCACTCATAATTATTATATTTTTCATTAAATTAAATTCAATCGTGTTTTGTTTTGGAAAGAATTAAATATAAGACTTTTACTTTTTTATTATAGTAGTACCTATAGAAGACTTGAGATTATTATTTGTATGAACTTAAAGATTGGTCACTATTTAGTATATAATTTAGTTATTTATTTATTTAGTTTATTTATTTAGTTTATTATTAATGCTAATACAGATGTACTTAGATTTATGTCTTTCTTTGTTGTAGTTTAATTTTAAAATTTAGTGTTTGATCCTGCCTATATTATACTATGAAGGCTGTAGGGAATAAAATGTATGACTTAGGGGTTAATCGCTGTTTAATTACATATTTAGGAGTTGGTTACAGATTTAATTATTGAATTTATTTACCGATACTGTTGCACATAGAGTAAATGTGTTTGAAAGTTGTGGTTTCTTTGGTATGTTTTGTTCCTAAACAACACTTATTTTAGTGCTGTTGAATGGTACCGCCCAGGTGTCTTTATGCGGTATAAAGCTACTCTTGAAGGGGCTAGTGATTCTTAAAATGCACAGGAATTGGTTGGTAAGCATGCGTGTGCTTACAAACCTTGCATATGTGCATATATGTATGTATATATGTATGTATGTATCTATCTATCTATCTCTCTTTCTCTCTCTCTCTCTCTCTTTAATATATAATATATATATATATATATATATATATATATATATATATATATTATATATATATATATATATAGATAGATAGATACATACATACATACATACATACATACATACATACATACATGCATACATACATACATACATGCATACATACATACATACATACATACATACATACATAGACCCCCCCCCTCGTCGTCGTAACCGACGGAGTGCCAGTATATTTAATGAATAGAAGAATAGTTGAATGAGTCAACTGTAGTTTAAGATCGTCCTACATTTTATTGCTCCCTTTGGGAAAAAGACAATGTATGCAAACTTCAGCCAAACTAAACACTTTTCGGTATTGTAGTCCGCTGCACTGTACTGATTTCGTCTACATCTCCCCTCTCTCCACGCGCGCAACCTAATATTGGTTACATGAAAAGGACAATTGCATATCAGGAACAGCTGAGAGCTGTGTGGTTTTTAGTTTCATCAGTTTCATCACTTCTGCAATTAAATCCCATAGGTGTCGAATTTGTTGGGTTTTTTTCTCTCTGCTAGGGATTTCAATAAAATGAGTACTAAATACGTACTAGGATCGATTTGAGTTGGTCTTTCTCATGAATTATACGGGATATTCTTACTAATGATATAATGCTATTTTATATTTCACATGTTTCTGATACGACTGTGTGGATTGGAAACATTCATGGAATTTTAAATACTTGCTTTTAATTAGGATGTTTATTTAAAAGTACATGAGGTAGGGATGACATTTTTGTCTTTGTCTAGGAAGTCAGAAAATGTTGATGAAAAAGGCGGCGAGCTGGCAGAAACGTTAGCACGCCGAGCGAAATGCTAAGCGGTATTTCGTCTGCCGCTACGTTCTGAGTTCGAATTCCACCGAGGTCGACTTTGCCTTTCATCCTTTCGGGGTCGATTAAATAAGTACCAGTTACGCACTGGGATCGATGTAATCGACTTAATCCGTTTGCCTGTCCTTGTTTGTCCCCTCTGTGTTTATCCCCTTGTGGGTAGTAAAGGAATAGGTATTTCGTCTGCCACTACGTTCTGAGTTCAAATTCCACCGAGGTCGACTTTGCCTTTCATCCTTCCTTTCGGGGTCGATTAAATAAGTACCAGTTACGCACTGGGGTCGATGTAATCGACTTAATACTTATGTCTGTCCTTGTTTGTTCCCTCTGTGTTTAGCCCCTTGTGTGTAGTAAAGGAATAGGTATTTCGTCTGCCGCTACGTTCTGAGTTCAAATTTCGCCGAGGTCGACTTTGCCTTTCATCCTTTCGGGGTCGATTAAATAAGTACCAGTTACGCACTGGGGTCGATGTAATCGACTTTATCCGTTTGTCTGTCCTTGTTTGTCCCCTTTGTGTGTAGCCCCTTGTGGGTAATAAAGAAATAAGAAAATGTTGATGAAATTGCTATAATTTGTGATAAATAATGCTATGTCATAATAACAAGAGAAACAGTTCCAGAAACCCCATGAAACAGCGATTACAACCGCTTCAACTGCTATTATTACTCCTTTAGACTCCTTTATACACTTATCGCTGAAGCTACGTGATTTCATCTTGTAGTAGCTTGGAGTTTCATTGAAATTACCTTTTACATTGAAGACGCGTATTTCAATGGTTAGGGAAATCGGCTCACGTTCGTGAGGTCGCGAGTTCGATTTCCGGCGGCGCGTATTGTCCTTGAACAAGACACTTTATTTTCACGTTGCTCTAGTCCACTCGGCTGACAAAAACGAGTTGTACTTGCATTTCAAAGGGTCAGACTTATCATATTCTGTGTCACACTGAACCTCCCTGAGGTACCTTTAGGGTATGCGTGTGTATGGAACGCTCAGCTACTTGCACATTAATTTCACGAGCCGGCTGTTCTTTTATATTTTGTTACTCCCACTACTTTACATTACTAAAAAAAGTCACAATCACCGGGATGGAGCGCGGAATGCAACCTCAACAATCCAATGTAAGCTTTATAAGTCATGGACTTTTGTCTTTATGTAGCATAAAGCTACTCTCGAAGGGCCTAGCGACTCTTAAAATGCACATGTAATCTCCATTTCTTCCCACCTAAAAATAATAAAAATAAAAATTATACTCTTTCAACCGTCATGAAATCGTACGACACAAGCTCACCACTCGCAAGCAGTTGACCACGGAGACTGTTGTTAAATATGATATCTCAATTTAACTATTAATCTACAAATGTGCCGTACCCAAACTATAGAGGGGCCAATTTATTCACGATTAATTTATAACAGGCGTCTTTTTCAGCTATTGACAAAAACAAAATTTTTGTGTTGACTTCAGCCATTAATCAGGCTTTTTGTAAGAAGTATCGAGGAAAGGCTAACGGGCTTCTCACAACACTCGTCATTTAGAAACTAGTGCAGTAGCTGCCTTTGAAATCACTAAAGAAGGATTTTTGAATTCTGTAATTAATCCAACTTCTGAAATGGAATCCTCTAGCGCTGGTGCGTTTCGCTGTAATTGAAGAATTTGCAGCTGAAATTTTGCGCGACATGATCGCACCCTATGGGCAGCCATTTTTATATTACTTGTTTTGAGTATAAGAGAAAGAGATATTTTCAAATGTCTGTGGATACTCAAGAGAATCAGTGGCTATTCTATGCTCTCTATACCAATGACCTTATAAGTCTAACTGAAAGTATGAGTATTCTTGAATATTCTCCTACTTCTCCACTCTGATCATTGATGAAGCAGTTACACAAAAACCCGATAAATCACTACCAACTCATGAACTGCTTACAGATTTGTGCACCGTCGTTCTATGTACAGTAAAAGATACATTGAAAGATATAGTTAACATTGGTTCCTATTCTACAGATGAACAGAAAATGTATGTAGTTTTATAGTTTAGTGCAAGTTGTTACATAATATCTATTTCTTTACTACCCACAAGGGGCTAAACACAGAGGGGACAAACAAGGACAGACAAACGGATTAAGTCGATTACATCGACCCCAGTGCGTAACTGGTACTTTATTTATCGACCCCGAAAGGATGAAAGGCAAAGTCAACCTCGGCGGAATTTGAACTCAGAACGTAACGGCAGACGAAATACGGCTACGCATTTCGCCCGGCGTGCTAACGTTTCTGCCAGCTCGCCGCCTTATCTAATAAATGCACCCTTTTAAAGCCTAGCCAGGCTCATGGGCCCGGTTTCCCGGTTTCTATGGCGTATGTGTTCCCCAACCGGACGGGACGCCAGTCCATCGCAGCGTTACTCATTTTTGCCAGATGAGTGGACTGGAGCAACGTGAAATAAAGTGTTTTGCTCAACGCGTCGCCCGGTCCAGGAATCGAAATCACAATCTTACGATCATGATGCTGACGCCCTAACCACTAAGCCACGCGCCTCCACGTAGTTACATAATATCATCATCCACTAGGTGCACTCCCTGTGTCCGGTCCCTTTCGTTTTCAGCAGCATGCATACAAGCAGCCAGACTCCAGCTTCCACTCAATTCTTTGATGTCATTAGTCCACAAACGTCTTTGCTCTCATTGCTTCGTGATCTCTTCCCCCAGGGTAACAAATGCTGCAACACTAGAAAAGCTGAAAGTCCAAATACACCAATTATCGAGAACCAAATCCATAAAGTTATCACAATTTACAAAATGCCCCATGAGTCACTGCCCAAAAGTATTCTGGGAGGAAATGTAATAAATAATAAATGTTTCTGGTTTATGCAATAAATCAATCATTCTGAGGTGAGGGATTTCTTCGATACCGCCAACATTAGTATTTGACTGGCATTTTATTTTATCAGCTCTGATGAAGACGAAGGGTAAAAGGCAAAAGTGATTTCGGCATAATTTTAACTTAGAAAGTAAATATACGTAACTAAATACTGCAAGACATATTGTCCGACGATCTAACGATTCTGCTAATCCATCGTCATCATCATCATATTATATGGAAATATTTATTTAATTTCCTCGAGATTCTACAGTTGCTACTTTGGTGCCGCTACAGTAAATAAATAGTTTTCTAAACAACTATCTTTATATTTCTGCCAGATGTCTGTGTAGCATTAAATAAATGAAAGACTGGTTTGAATTCACTTTCATCTTTCGTTATTCACACTTCAGAAGTGAAATGCTTTCATCCGGGAGTGCACTGCTTGATCATCAATATCAAATGCACGTCAACAGTATTCAACATATACGTCAGCATTTTCAACATAAACGTCAGCATTTTCAACGTATACATCAACAGTATTCACTCTATGTTAGCAGCGTTCAATAGATATCAGTAGCCATATTATTAAGGCGATGGGCTGGCAGAATCATTAGCACGCCGGGCAAAATACCTAGCAGCATTTCGTCCGTAGCTACGTTCTGAGTTCAAATTCCGCGTATTTACCTTTCATCCTTACGGAATCGATAAAATTAAGTACCACTGAAACACTGGGGTCGATGTAGTCGACTAGTGCCCCCCAAATTTCAAGCCTTGTACCTTTAGTAGAAAGGATTATTATTATTTTGGTTTGGCTCAGCTTCGGTCTTATTCCTGATAGGAATTATGTGAATAGCTGGCTACTATCAAATGCCGCTAATGACTTGACTGCCATCCTTCCGCGGCCGATAAAATAAGTATCGGGGGTCTATATAATGTACGTACCCACTCCCCCGAAATAGCTGGCTTTTGTGCTAAAAGGCAGCGGACTGGCAGAATTGTTAGCACGTTGGTCGAAATGCTTAGCAGTATTTCACCGGTCGCTACTTTGTGAATTCAAATTCCACGAGGATTGACTTTGCCTTTCATCCTTCCGGGGTCGATAAATTAAGTCCTAGTGAAACACTGGGATCGATGTAATAGAGGATTCTCCTCCTCACAAATTTGCCTATAGTAGAAAAAATTATTATTATTATTATTATATTATTATTATTATTATTATTATTATTATTACTACTACTACTGAATGTAGTATGGCTATGACATTGAACATTGGGCCTTGGAATGATGCTGCTATCACCCTTCACGTTCTGAGTTCAAAATCTGCAGAGATAGTGTTTGACTTTTATATTTCTGAGTATGAAAAGATAAGAATTGCCAGTCAAGTAATCAAGATAGATTTAATCGACCGTTTTCTACGCCCCCACTCTGAAATATTTGACCTAGTGCCAACGTCAGAAATCAATATTGTAAGGTATTGTATTGTCTATGTTTTAAAGTGTATGAATGTTTGTGTGTGTGTAAATAATGTATGCACACATGTGTATTTGTATATTTGTATACGATTCAAGTAAAATGAAGATTTGTAAGGTGATGGTTTTCCATCTTGGCAATGGTCAGCAGGTTTGCCAGATCAATTCTATGAAGAAAAAAAAAATGTTACAAAATTTTCAAAAATTATTGGGTTATGTTAGAAAGTAACCCGGAATGAAAATGTCTGCTTGTGAATCAAAAATAACAGTTTGCAACAAACAATGGTTCACAATTCACCCAAGGTTCGAACCTCGAGCCATATCCCATCTTCTTGCGAAAATGCATTTCGCATTTTCTTAATAACATTGAAAACACAAATTTCTTGCCTCGACTGGTTCTGCTATATGCAACATTAACCCGAACGAACTCAAAGAAGAAAAAGGATTCCATAACAGGAGTGGCTGTGTGGTAAGTAGCTTGCTTACGAACCACATGGTTCCGGGTTCAGTCCCACTTGGGCAAGTGTCTTCTACTATAGCCTCGGGCCGACCAGGCCTTGTGAGTGGATTTGGGTAGACTGAAACTGAAAGAAGCCCGTGGTATATATGTATATATATATAATATATATATATATTATATATATATACGTATGTATGTGTGTGTATATGTTGGTGTGTCTGTGTTTGTCTCCCCACCATCGCTTGACAACCGATGCGGTGTGTTTACGTCCCCGTAATTTAGGGGTTCGGCAAAAGAAACGGATAGAATATGTACTAGGCTTACAAAGATTAAGTCCTGGAGTCAATTTGCTCGATTAAAGGCGTTGCTCCAGCATGGCCGCAGTCAAATTACTGAAACAAGTAAAAGAGTAAAGAGAAAAAAAGAGAACTTTCAAGCGGTACCTGAAGAAATAAATCCAGGTAATACTAGGGGAACCACCCACATTCCGCATGCATCTCGACAAAAAATATAGCTCCCTGCTCGAGTGGGATACGATGTCCTAAATCATTGCCTAAAATCTTACACCAAGTAGTAGTAGTAGTAGTAGTAGTAGTAGTAGTATTAGTAGTAGTAGTAGTAGTAGATAATGGCCTGAGATGATCTAAGTTATATACCATAAATCATCGAGTATAATCCGCATTTTTTTTTCCCAAAATTTAATGGTCAAAATCCTTCGTGCGTACTATATACGAGGTTAAACATGAAAAATCTTTTCTAAGCAATGTCCGAGTTCTTATTTGCTGTCCACAATGTTTATTCATATGCATTGTGATGTCGGGGGCGAAAATACCTTAAGCAAGCCTTGAAAGCTGAAGTCAGGCTAAATACATCTAACTGCAAAGTAAATCATCATCCATAACTTGCAGTAAGCAACATTTATTAGACGTTATTACGGATATTACTGTTATTTCTTTATTTTTTGCAAACAAAATGCACAAAAAAGCTACACGTTTGCATTATGTTATATACACAATAATAATAAAGGGCGTTACCGTATACATTTTTACAAACCAAGGACATTATATAGACCTCATTGACTCAAGTTAGAGAAGGGGTGCGTATCATACACAAGGTTTAGATTTTTCAGAGGTACAGCCCCCTAAAAATCCCTTGCGTATTATACACAAGGGCGGACTATACTCGAGGATTTACGGTACATTGGCTTGCTTGTTGGTGTCTTCTGATTTACTAAGCTGATAAATACTATAGCATTCAATCCCAAGCGAGTATGATTTTTAGCCTAAACAATAGTTTCGTTAATTGTTGTTAAGTGTCCATGCAGGCCGGAGCGAACACAGGCAACTTCACTGCCTTCCACACTCTTGACCTATCGTAAAACAAATGGCAAACGGTCTGTTTATCACCCATGAAAGGGGAAAAGGAACAGTAAATTTCAGTTGGATTTCGACTCCGACCGCAGGAAGCTGGAACAAATATTGCAACGTACTCTATCCTCTGGATTACTGACTCTCGCAAGTGAGCATATATTTGTTAATAATAAAAAAAAAGACAAAGAGCATACATAACTTTTAAAATTAAAATTCTGAAATGGCAATCCTAATTTACACACTCTCACACATATATATATATATATATATCACCGTGGTCACCGTGACTGACCAGGCTATCAGATGTTGCTACACATCGCTGGTCACAATGCGCTTCGCATTGTTTTAGACTTCAAATGACGCCACCCCGCTGGCTAAGCGAGCAGGCCAACAGAAGAAAGAGTGAGAGAAAGTTGTGGCGAAAGAGAACAGCAGGGATCGCCACCACCACCCCACCCCTGCCGGAGACTCGTGGAGTTTTAGGTGTTTTCGCTCAATAACCACTCAGAACGCCCGGTCTGGGAATCGAAACCGCGATCCTACAACCGCTAGACCACTGCCCTAACCACTGGGCCATTGTGCCTCCACACACACACACACACACACACACACACACACACACACACACACACACACATACACATACACACACACACACACACATATATATATATATATATATATATATATATTATATATATTTTCCCCTGTCAGTGTATGTATATACATTTGCCCTCTTCCTACAGCACAAGGCATATTTTACTACTATTATTTACAATATAGGTGTCTCAGCACCCTAATCATATTTAGTGTTGATTGAATATTTCCTTTATGGTATTATTTTGCACCTAGCTGTTCATATTAATTTTTTTGTATACGCATTAGCATTCCACTAAATCATCCATAAATGTTTATGGTAATTACATATGTG
>NW_021825808.1:12500-14370 GCF_006345805.1 Octopus sinensis | reverse complement strand
ATATATATATGTATTTATATATATGTATATATATATATGTGTGTGTGTGTGTGTTTGTGTGTGTGTGCTTAGAAGTGCACACGTATATATATATGTGAAATATGAACGTATATATATATATATATATATATATATTATATATATATAATATATATATATGTATTTATATATACACCTACATACAAATATGTATGTAGGTATATTAGGGTGTAAAGGAAACTGATGGCTGTTACAACAGTACGAACTTGGCTCTCTTTAAAATTTAACAAACCTACACACACAGACTCAGACACACGCACACGGACAGACACACACACATGCACGCACATGACCACACGCAAACACACACCTATGCCTGCGCATAATTATATCAATGCGTATGCTGGCTTTCCCATGCGTTTCTTGGTAAGCATGCGTGTGCGTGTGCGTTTGTATCTCTGTGTGTAAATGCAATAATATTTTCAGTCGTAATTGTACGTATTAGCTATACCAATAAAGCGTATATTTTATAGGATTTTCTTCGTATATTGGATTTAAAAATGAACATAATCCAGCCTCACAACCATCAACAGCGAACAAGAATTGAATAAAATATATTGGATTATCGAATTACTGCTATAGCAAATTTTATGCACTGCAAATTTTAACCAAATCTTGCCTTCAGACAATAAATATTTGACAAAAGAACTCAGTGCCTACCCATGCAACAAGATTTACCGCCATAATTTCTTCATATTTCAATAGCTTTTCGCTTCACAACTTTCTGCGGTTTCAAACTTCAAATAATTCGGTTGGGTTTTCGATTCTTAGTATTCTTGAAAAAGTGTACTGGTACCTGTTGCATGGTCGAGTCGTCGGCGACTAAACTGGCAGCCCCATCAAGTTTGCTTGGTGAGGAGGGTGATTGTTAGACACCCTGCAAGACTGGCCATCCGACAATATTTGTATACGTGTATGTATGCATTATGTATGTATGTATGAATGTATGTATGCACGGGTACGTAGGAATACCTAGATTGGTGTCCAGATGCGCGGTTGGACCACTTGGAATAGGAGACCCCTTTGTTGTTGCCACAACATTTCCCTAGGAGAGGGAAAGTCTGAGAGAAAACCTGCGACACTGGCAATAGTCAATGATGTAGAATAGTTCTTCTGTTCGAGTTTATGTTGTCCATGTTCCGAGAGTGGAATCGGATCTGTGCACAACTCGCTTCTCGGTCAAGTAATGGAATCCACGATCTTTTGATCGCGCCCGCAGTATCCTCACCGTAAAGGCCACGCATCTTCATAGTTTGGTTTCACGTTTTGACTCAGGGCTAGCAATTTCGGTGGAAAGGGTTAAGTCGATTATATCGACCTCAGTATTCAACTGGTACTTATTTTTATCGACTTCGGAAGATTGAAAGGCAAAGTAAACCTCGGCGGGATGGGATTTCAGAAAGTAAAGACCGACGAATCTCCGCTTAGTATTTGGTCTTGTGTGCTAACGTTTCCGCCAGCTCGCAGCTGCCTTGGCTAACGTAATAAATTAACAGAATAATTGATGCAATGAATTAGCTCACAAGGGACCGCATTAGTCTCACCTCCGACTGCTTACAGTAATTTCTCGAGTAAATTATAATCGAAGTCAGAATTTAGTTTCTACTGTCGTCACTTCTTTTTTTTTTGTGCATCCGATTCCCTTTGCAGATCGATCCCTCACTTCATATCACACGCTGGTGTCTCACATTTGATCTTCTCTCTCTCTGTTTCTCAGTCTGACACTCTCCGTCTTTCACTGTCTCTCCCTATGTTCATATCTACATTTCTATATTTCTTTTTTATTCCTCTTTCTCTCTCTTTCACAAGCACAATCTCTATCACAGTTGCT
>NW_021825808.1:0-7500 GCF_006345805.1 Octopus sinensis | reverse complement strand
GTACGCTTTTCAAATGATATCTCCGTCTCCCATCCAAAATCTATTACGTGAGAAATAGAATATTTTGGGCAGTTTTAACTGCGCTTTCTTTTGTAAATAATGAAGTGTCTGCAAGAACTTACTTATTCATATCGTTTGTACAAAATTGAAAGCAGTGTGTCTGTAATTGAATGTGATTCTCCAGAAAGAGATAGAGACAGAGTGGTCTGGATCTATGAATATAGACGGAAATGTGTTCTATAACGGAACAATTGATTTTATAATTGGAATTATCATTTGTTAATCTCCAGATGTATTTGTAGAGTGATGTGGTGAGTTGCCGTTCTGAGTGCCTGAATGGACACATTAAGATGCGAGACACCTTGTTTAAGGGGATTTTTAGTAAACCTCGTGAAACATGAGTTTTATTCATGCACATAGTCACATTCACACATACATATGGAAAAAGGTACTTCCTTCACCTCCAAACCTCAACAACTGGATGTAACCTGAAAGTCTGAGTAGGAACGGAAGGAATCTCTGACGAATTTTAGCAAATATTTCAAACGCCATTTTCTTCACCGATAATTTATAAGTCCCCCATAGCAAATATCCAGGATCAAAAGCGTTCCAGCCGCGACAGTCCATTCTTGTATATTTAAGCCAATATTGTTCAATGTATTCTTTTAAAAATTACTACAGGGTGTTTCATTTGAGAGAACTTTAGCTACTATTTCTAGCAAGTTGAACAAGCAAGTAAAGGCTGGTGTGTCCATGTACTCGGTCGTGTTACTAGTAAAAGCCTACTTTTGTTCTCTTTCTATTCTTCTATTTATTCAAATCCAAGCCGGGTGGATCTGGGGGCTTAGGGGTGGAATCTGTATAGTGTTGGGTAAATACCTGGTGTTGTTCTAAGCTTTCCTTCGAACTTCGTTTTGAATTTTAAATCTGTCAGAGATCGATTAATGCGTGTTTTTTTTTCATCTCTCGGTGATCGATAAGAACTGATTGAAGTATCGGTGCTGAAAAAGTTGGATTCTGTCTCCCACCACCACCACCACCACCACCACCACCGTCGCTACTACCACTACTGCCAACGCCATTACACCAGGCAGCAGCAGCAGTACCAGCAGCATCTTCAACTCCACCACCATCAACACTACCATCACCACAACAACCAATAGCACCACCTCGATCACTACCACCACTACTGGCACCGTCAGTAGCACCAGCAGAATTTCCCATCCACTTGACATTCTAATTTAACAAGTAGGTGATAATTCAGTCGAGTGACCCACTAAATGCTCATCGTCGAAACCGACGAAGGAATTATTTCCATTAACAGCTAATATCTAGGGTGACGGTGATCATGATTGTGAGGGCGTTGTCTATAATGATGATGATGATGATGATGATTGTGATGATGATTATGATGATGTGTGTGATGATGATGATGATGATGATGATAGTTTCCCGTAGTCCGAGAATGACGGTTTTGCCGGTTTTTGCACAAATAATTTGGTTCTTAGGATCAAATGCATGTGCCGTGCATTAGGTCATTCTCTCCATCAACTCGACGTTACCTGAACAGGTGCACGGTGAACCCACACGCCAGGTATCGCAAAGGGATCGCAAAGCAAAGTGAGATGAAGTGTCTTGCTCAAGAAAACAAACGCACCAGCCTGGTCAGGAATTGAAACCGCGATCGTAAGAACAACGTCCTAACCGTTAAGCCAAGCACCATCACTAATGGCTAATATTAGTAACTTAATAATTTAACAAAAACCGCGCCGCCGCATCGATGTCCATTCTTAGCTGATATATCGATAGACTGATTGACTTTTACGCATTACCCGTTTCATCGTGTCTTTGGCATTAAGTTTCGCTGTCTTCGAGAAAGGCTTCGCTTTTATTCAAGGTCAGAAAAAGATAACTGAGATAGATTAATGAGATCGAAGTGATGTTATACCCACGTTCCCCTGCGTTCCTGCTTTGCTGAAACGGATCGATAAGATTTAATTTACTAACATCTGTCGGATGAAAAAAAAAATTGAATCCGTTGATACGAGAAGATTCGGTTTAGAAGGGTTGTAGTTAGAAAACCCAATACTTTTAGTGAGATAAAGATCTGTATTCGGGTGGGCAAGGTTATAACATTTCACCCGAATCATATCCATTATTACAGTACTTGGAATTAACTTTCTGTCGGAAAGAAGTTTGGTTGTGGCATTGAGAACAGAATACTGTTAGGCAGTAGTTGGTAGGTGGTAGGTGTTAGTGGTTAAGGTTGTGGTGATAGTAATGACAAAAGTGATAACGGCGCCTATTGTTGTTGTTGTTGTTATTGAAACCAAGCTTTAATATTTTATGACTTTTACAGAGTGGGGAAGTGAGCGCGCATAATATCGTTCGAGGCCTCCAAGGCTGAAGGTGGAAAAAAATTCTTTAACCGGAGATCTATCATAAAATTCTAGCAAAAGAATGGATTCTTCTAAAGTCGTTCACATGCCGGGTGGTTTTGTAAAACTGAGTGGCGTATTAAGTTTTTCATCCCAAACCAAGGACAGTCTCTTTCTTTACGGCTTCCTCACAGTTTCTATGTACCAATGGCAGAAAACATTTATCCAAAGGGCCGTGCAGTATGATCAAACTGAAAAGGCGGTGAGTTCGCAGAAACGTTAGCACGCCAGGCAAAATGCTTAGCGGTATTTCGTCTGCCGCTACGTTCTGAGTTCAAATTCCGCCGAGGTCGACTTTGCTTTTCATCCTTTTGGGGTCGATAAATTAAGTACCAGTTACGCACTGGGGTCGATGTAATCGACTTAATCCGTTTGTCTGTCCTTGTTTGTCCCTTTTGTGTTTAGCCCCTTGTGGGTAATAAAGAAATAAGAATCGAACTTAAAATAACTTAGTTGTAAAGCGAATGTCTTAACTACAGTACCTTATCTATACCCTATTTTAAAAACTTGGACATAATCATTCTGTTTTTCCCCAGAGACAGTGCATCTAGACACTGACCTTCAGAAGGTAGATAAATAATAAGTATAGAAAAGTTCGCAATATACGGAGTTATCACGCAAGCATTCAACGACATGTGATGGTACGCTGAAGATTCAGTTTGATGACACAACAAAAGAGAACTATTTCCACCAATAAAAGTTTCCACAATCAATTTCAGAAGCAGAACACAGCGCGCTGAACCCATCCATAGCTCAACACCCGCTCATATGCTCAATGTGCAGAGAAAACTTTTTTGCATGACGACACTTAGACAATAGCTCCACTTTCATGTTTATGTTATTTGTCGCGTTAGTAATTAATATGATAGTTCTTGGCTTTACTTAGATAACTTTGCATTGAGAAATTATTATTGCACAGCGTGCTATGTTCTCTGCTGTATACTGTCGGCCTATTAGCTTACGTCGGACTGTTCGACGAAGGTTAGCAGTCTGAAACTTTGAAGCACCGTTACCGTTCTTTTTGTAAAAGTGTATGAATTCTTCAAAAATGTGTATTGAGTAAGTGTTCGGTTTAACTTTAAATTAAAGTCTTTTTTTTTTTTTTAAAACTAGAGTCTTGTTTTATTATAACTCAACATAAAACAGATTAAAATAAATATATATTATCTTTCCTTCTCTCTCTCCACACACACACATATATACGACGGGCTTCTTTCAGTTTCCATCTACCAAATTCACTCACAAGGCTCCGGTCGGTCCGAGGCTATAATAGAAGACACATGTCCAAGGTCCCACGCTGTGGGACTGAACCAGGAACGATATGGTTGGGAAGCAAGCTTCTTACTACACAGTCACGCCTACACACCCCTCTCTCTCTATATATATATAGATATGTGTGCGTATGCACATGTATATATACACACGCATATATATATATATATATATATTATATATATATATATATATATATATTATATGTATATATGTATGTATGTATGTATGTATGTATGTATGTATGTATGTATGTATGTATGTATCTGTCTGTCTATCTATCTAATGTAGTGGTAGATAAATTTTCCTTCAGAAAAAGAGAGAGAGAGATGAACCCAATACCTAGAGCAGAGTACAATTATATGTAGCTGAAGCGGTCGGTGTGTCGTTGCTGTTCGTCTCCCCTATAATCAAACTTCAACACGACCATGTGGTGCATTGTTAAGAAATGTTTATCTAAGATGGCGTCTAGCTTTCACCTTTTCATTCGTGAATATTGTCCACATGAGTCGGTTTGAAAGAGATTGAAATTCTCAAATGAAAGAAAATATTTTCCATGCTTGATATTGAAAATATTTAACAAAAAATTTGTAAAATTAAAGAAAAGTAGGAAAAAATTTTAATTAGAAAAAAAAAAAATTACTAAAATGATTCTAGCTTTACTTTATATTTAAGTTTTTCTTGCTACCCTGCGTGTGGTTTGCGTGGCAGACGTCAGTTCACAATAAGACTTTCGTGTCACATTTGGGCAGTTGGCCAATGAGCGTAGGTTGTTGGCGTTAAGGTACATCTTTTCCGTAGCCATTTCCGTGAGTGTGTGTGTGTTTTGTGTCTGTATTGAATCTTTATATTAGTGTCTATTTATTTGTGTACTGTGAGCATGTGTGTTTATCTATCCATCTATCTATCTATCTATCTATCTATCTATCTATCTATCTATCTATCTATCTATCTATCTATCTATCTATCTATCTATCTATCTATCTGTCTGTCTGTCTGTCTATCTATCTATCTATCTATCTATCTATCTATCTATCTATCTATCAATCTATCTATCTATCTATCTATCTGTCTATCTATCTCTTTCTCTCTATCTATTCATCTCTGTCTATCAGTCTAGATATGTCTGTCTGTCTGTATGTATGTATGTATCTATCTATCTATCTGTCTACCTAATTATCTATCTATCTATCTATCTATCTATCTATCTATCTATCTATCTATCTATCTATCTATCTATCCATCTGTCTATCAGTCTGTCTCTCTCTCTGTCTCTGTCTCTGTCTCTCTCTCTCTCTCTCTGTCTCTCTCTCTCTCTCTCTCTGTGCAATATTATATGTAGTCAGGGTTATGTTGAAGTCTCTCTATATGCATCTAAACCATTCCCATCTGTACCTTTACGCATTTATGCGTGGGTGTATCTGTCTGTCTCCGAGCCTGCATCCGCGTCTACATGTTTTGCCTTGTTATTTACACCTGTTTTTACACTTATACACTTAAGCACGATTGCAAGTCTGTGTACAGGTGTATGTGTGTGTACCTGTATCTTTACCAATGTACTTCTGAGTGCGTGTGTGTGTGTGTGTGTGTATTTGTGTGTGCGCTTCATTTCTATATTTGTGTGTATGCGAGTCTCTATATATGTGTGTATACTTGTGTATGTGTTTATGTGAGTGATTATCTGTGTGGGAATCTGTGTTTCACATCTTTATTTCTGATTATTTCTTTGCGTGTTTGTCAATGTAAATGTGTATGTATGTGTGAGTGAGTGTGTGTGTGTGTGTATCCGTCAAACTGTCTTAATGTTTGTGTGTGTGTATTATTATTATTATTATTATCATCATTATTATTATTATTATCATTTTTCTTCTTCTTCTCTTCTTTCCTTCTTCTTCTTCTTCTTCTTCTTCTTCTTCTTCTTAATTATTATTATTATTATTATTATTATGATTATTTATTTATTTCCTTATTCAGCGTTGAGTGTCTGTGAATGCACAGGGAATGTTGTGTGTGCGCACGTGCATCAATTTATATGCGTACATAATCACATTATTAGTACGCACGCACACACAGAGATTCATATATTTGTATATATATAATATACATATATATATATATATATATATATGCACACACATACATACCTTTATATATATGTATATGTATGTATATCCATTTGTGCTTGGGTTTGTTTGTTTGTTTGTGTGTGTGTGTGTGTGTGTATTATTCTTTATTTCAGTTTATTTAATTATATACTCGTTCGCGTGATTACGAATGCACAAGGCGTGTGTGTGTGTTTGTGTCTATGAGCATGTATATATACGTATATACACACACATACAAATATGTATTTACGCACGCATGTGTGTACGCACATGCATGTAAGTATGTATATATGTATGTATGTATGTTTGTGAATGTACGTTATGGATGTGTGCGTATGTGTGTGTTTGTGCATACACACTCAGGCCCACACACATACGTATAGATATATAAATATAATATATATATATATATATACACAGTTTTGTATATATACGCGTGTGTGTGTGTGCGTGCGTGCATTCGTGCGTGCGTGTGTGTGTGTGTGTGTGTTTGTGCATACACATCGGGCCCACACACATACACACATACGTATAGATATATAAATATAATATATATATATATATATATACACAGTTTTGTATATATACGCGTGTGCGTGTGTGCGTGCGTGCATTCGTGTGTGTGTGTGTGTGTGTGTGTGTGTGTGTGTGTGTGTGTGTGTGTGTGCGTGTACATGTTTATCTTGTGTTTGTTAATAACTTGATATCTAAAAACTGAAGGAAATTGCTTGAAATAACAACGCCAACGTTTCACCAATAACATTGTCTGATCAGGCGGAAATTGGAAATTTCTTCAATTCGATCCCAGAATAACTTTCTAAAATGAATTAAAAAAAAAAAAAAAAAAAAACAAACCAAAAAAAATAAAGCAAAAAGAATATTGAAAACAAAAAAAAATGTTAGAATTAATCCTCCCACTACAACAACAACAACAACAACATCGAAAGTAAAAGAAACAGCGGAAGCAACAAGACCGAAAGTGCTAACATGAGCTTAGGAAAAGGACGTCTACGTGATCGCCTGGCTCGCTAGATATAGCAACCAATACACCCGCAGATCTCACCCTCTGATTTTTGACCATTTACCATTTAGATTATTCTGTCAGATGTAATTATATTTATTCGCATTGTTTTGAATAAATTTTGTATTGTCTGATAGTTTCAAGATTTCGTAGTTGCGATCGTTTAGTTTTAGACTGACATTATAGGGTAAGTGTGAGAGGCCGGATCTGGTTAGTTTTAAACATCACGTGGCAAAGTAACCGGTTGGACAATCGGATGCAGTTACACATCGCTGGTCACAATGCCCTTTGCATTGCTTTTTGACTTTCGAACGACGCCACCCTATTAGCTGGGTGAGCAGGACAACATTTTCTCCTGATCGGAAAAAGTAGTCCTCTCCCATGGCTACCCATTTACAGAGGAGTGGACTGGAGCATCGCGAAAAGAGCACAACACACTGCTCGGTCTGGGAATCGAACCCACAATCGCTAGGTCGTGAGTCTAATACCCTAACCACTAGGCCACGAGCCTTCGGTTTTAACACAAGGACAAATAAATTATCTGAATGCTAAAGGAAGGCGGTGACCTGGCAGAAACGTTAGCGCGCCGGACGAAATGCTGAGCGGTATTTCGTCTGTCTCTTCATTCTGAGTTCAAATTCCGCCGAGGTCAACTTTGCCTTTC
>NW_021825807.1:0-10000 GCF_006345805.1 Octopus sinensis | reverse complement strand
TTCCAGTTGATCCGATCCACGGAACAGCCTGCTCGTGAAATTAACATGCAAGTGGCTGAGTACACCATAGACACTCATACCTTAACGTGGTTCTAAGGGTCTAGCCCGGCTCCCTATTGGTTACCACAATGAGGGTTCCAGTTGATCCGATCCACGGAACAGCCTGCTCGTGAAATTAACATGCAAGTGGCTGAGTACACCATAGACACTCATACCTTAACGTGGTTCTAAGGGTCTAGCCCGCTCCCTATTGGTTACCACAATGAGGGGTCCAGTTGATCCGATCCACGAACAACGCCTGCGTGAAATTAACATGCAAGTGACTGAGTACACCATAGACACTCATACCTTAACGTGTGTTCTAAGGGTCTTGCCCGGCTCCCTATTGGTTACCACAATGAGGGTTCCAGTTGATCCGATCCACGGAACAGCCTGCTCGTGAAATTAACATGCAAGTGACTGAGTACACCATAGACACTACCTTACACGTTAATTCTAAGGGTCTAGCCCGGCTCCCTATTGTTACCACAATGAGGGTTCCAGTTGATCCGATCAACGGAACAGCCTGCTCGTGAAATTAACGTGCAAGTGACTGAGTACACCATAGACACTCATACCTTAACGTGGTTCTAAGGGTCTTGCCCGGCTCCCTATTGGTTACCACAACAATGAGGTTCCAGTTGATCCGATCCACGGAACAGCCTGCTCGTGAAATAACATGCAAGTGGCTGAGTACACCATAGACACTCATACCTTAACGTGGTTTAATCTAAGGGCTTGCCCGGCTCCCTATTGGTTACCACAATGAGGGTTCCAGTTGATCGATCACGGAACAGCCTGCTCGTGAAATTAACATGCAAGTGACTGAGTACACCATAGACACTCATACCTTAACGTGGTTCTAAGGGTCTTGCCCCGCTCCCTATTGGTTCCACAATGAGGGTTCCAGTTGATCCGATCCACGGAACAGCCTGCTCGTGAAATTAATGCAATGACTGAGTACACCATAGACACTCATACCTTAATGGTTCTAGGGTCTAGCCCGGCTCCCTATGGTTACCACAATGAGGGTTCCAGTTGATCCGATCCACGGAACAGCCTGCTCGTGAAATTAACATGAAGTGACTGAGTACACCATAGACACTCATACCTTAACGTGGTTCTAGGGTCTAGCCCGCTCCCTATTGGTTACCCACAATGAGGGTTCCAGTTGATCCGATCCACGGAACAGCCTGCTCGTGAAATTAACATGCAAGTGACTGAGTACACCATAGACACTCATACCTTAACGTGGTTCTAAGGTCTAGCCCGGCTCCCTATGGTTACCACAATGAGGGTTCCCGTTGATCCGATCCACGGAAAGCCTGCTCGTGAATTAACATGCAAGTGACTGAGTAGACACCATAGACACTCATACCTTAACGTGTTTCTAAGGGTCTAGCCCGGCTCCCTATTGGTTACCACAATGAGGGTTTCCAGTTGATCCATCCACGGAACAGCCTGCTCGTGAAATTAACATGCAAGTGACTGAGGCACCATATACACTCATACCTTAACGTGGTTCTGAGGGTCGCCCGGCTCCCTATTGGTTACCACAATGAGGGTTCCAGTTGATCCGATCCACGGAACAGCCTGCTCGTGAAATTAACATGTAAGTGACTGAGTACACCATAGACACTCATACCTTAACGTGGTTCTAAGGGTCTAGCCCGGCTCCCTATTGGTTACCACAATGAGGGTTCCAGTTGATCCGATCCACGGAACAGCCTGCTCGTGAAATTAACATGCAAGTGACTGAGTACACCATAGACACTCATACCTTAACGTGGTTCTAAGGGTCTAGCCCGGCTCCCTATTGGTTACCACAATGAGGGTTCCAGTTGATCCGATCCACGGAACAGCCTGCTCGTGAAATTAACATGCAAGTGACTGAGTACACCATAGACACTCATACCTTAACGTGGTTCTAAGGGTCTTGCCCGGCTCCCTATTGGTTACCACAATGAGGGTTCCAGTTGATCCGATCCACGGAACAGCCTGCTCGTGAAATTAACATGCAAGTGACTGAGTACACCATAGACACTCATACCTTAACGTGGTTCTAAGGGTCTGTGGCCCGCGCTCCTATTGGTTTACCACAATGAGGGTTTCCAGTTGATCCGATCCACGGACAGCCTGCTCGTGAAATTAACATGCAAGTGACTGAGTACACCATAGACACTCATACCTTAACGTGTTCTAAGGGTCTAGCCCGGCTCCCTATTGGTTACCACAATGAGGGTTCCAGTTGATCCGATCCACGGAACAGCCTGCTCGTGAAATTAACATGCAAGTGACTGAGTACACCATAGACACTCATACCTTAACGTGGTTCTAAGGGTCTTGCCTTGCCCGGCTCCCTATTGGTTACCAACAATGAGGGTTCCAGTTGATCCGATCCACGGAACAGCCTGCTCGTGAAATTAACATGCAAGTGACTGAGTACACCATAGACACTCATAAATTAACGTGGTGTTCTAAGGGTCTAGCCCGCTCCCTATTGGTTACCACAATGAGGATTCCAGTTGATCCGATCCACGGAACAGCCTGCTCGTGAAATTAACATGCAAGTGACTGAGTACCCCCATAGACCCTCATACCTTAACGTGGTTCTAAGGGTCTAGCCGGCTCCTATTGGTTACCACAATGAGGGTTCCAGTTGATCCGAGCCACGGAACATCCTGCTCGTGAAATTAACATGCAAGTGACAGACACCATAGACACTCATACCTTAACGTGGTTCTAAGGTCTTGCCGCCTCCCTATTGGTTACCACAATGAGGGTTCCAGTTGATCCGATCCACGAACAGCCGCTCGTGAAATCTCGTGAATTAACATGCAAGTGGCTGAGTACAAACCATAGACACTCATACCTTAACGTGGTTTCTAAGGGTCTAGTAAGCCCGGCTCCCTATTGGTTACCACAATGAGGGTTCCAGTTGATCCGATCCACGGAACACCTGGCTCGTGAATTAACATGCAGTGGCTGAGTACACACCACATAGACACTCATACCTTAACGTGGTTCTAAGGGTCTAGCCCGGCTCCCTATTGGTTACCCACAATGAGGGTTCCAGTTGATCCGATCCACGGAACAGCCTGCTCGTGAAATTAACATGCAAGTGGCTGAGTACACACCATAGACACTCATACCTTAACGTGGTTTCTAAGGGTCTTGCCCGGCTCCCTATTGGTTACCACAATGAGGGTTCCAGTGGTCCGATCCACGGAACAGCCTCTCGTGAAATTAACGTGCAGTGGCTGAGTACACCTAGACACTCATACCTTAACGGGTTCTAAGGGTAAAGCCCGGCTCCCTATTGGTTACCACAATGAGGGTTCCAGTTGATCCGATCACGCGAACAGCCTGCTCGTGAAATTAACGTGCAAGTGGCTGAGTAACCAAACCATAGACCCTCATACCTTAACGTGGTTTCTAAGGGTCTATCCAGGCTCCAATTGGTTACCACAATGGGGTTCCAGTTGATCCGATCCACGGAACAGCCTGCTCGTGAAATTAACGTGCAAGTGGCTGAGTACACCATAGACACTCATACCTTAACGTGGTTCTAAGGGTCTAGCCAGGCTCCATATTGGTTACCACAATGAGGGTTCCAGTTGATCCGATCCACGGAACAGCCTGCTCGTGAAATTAACGTGGCAAGTGGCTGATACACCATAGACACTCATACCTTAACTGGTTCTAAGGGTCTAGCCCGCTCCCTATTGGTTACACCACAATGAGGGTTCCAGTTGATCCGAGCCACGGAACAGCCTGCTCGTGAAATTAACATGCAAGTGACTGAGTACACCATAGACACTCATACCTTAACGTGGTTCTAAGGTCTAGCCAGGCTCCCTATTGGTTACCACAAAATGAGGGTTCCAGTTGATCCGATCCACGGAACAGCCTGCTCGTGAAATTACATGCAAGTGACTGAGTACACCATAGACACTCATACCTTAACGTGGTTCTAAGGGTCCTAAGCCCGCTCCCTATTGGTTACCACAATGAGGGTTCCAGTTGATCCGATCCACGGAACAGCCTGCTCGTGAAATTAACATGCAAGTGACTGAGTACACCATAGACACTCATACCTTAACGTGGTTCTAAGGGTCTTGCCCGGCCCCTATTGGTTACCACAATGAGGGTTCCAAGTTGATCCGATCCACGGAACAGCCTGCTCGTGAAATTAACATGCAAGTGACTGAGTTACACCATAGACACTCATACCTTAACGTGGTTCTAAGGTCTTGCCCGGCTCCTATTGGTTACCACAATGAGGGTTCCAGTGATCCGATCCGATCCACGGAACAGCCTGCTCGTGAAATTAACATGCAAGTGACTGAGTACACCATAGACACTCATACCTTAACGTGGTTCTAAGGGTCTAGCCCGGCTCCCTATTGGTTACCACAATGAGGGTTCCAGTTGATCCGATCCACGGAACAGCCTGCTCGTGAAATTAACATGCAAGTGACTGAGTACACCATAGACACTCATACCTTAACGTGGTTCTAAGGGTCTAGCCCGGCTCCCTATTGGTTACCACAATGAGGGTTCCAGTTGATCCGATCCACGGAACAGCCTGCTCGTGAATTAACATGCAGTGACTGAGTACACCATAGACACTCATACCTTAACGTGGTTCTAAGGGTCTAGCCCGGCTCCCTATTGGTTACCACAATGAGGGTTCCAGTTGATCCGATCCACGGAACAGCCTGCTCGTGAAATTAACATGCAAGTGACTGAGTACACCATAGACACTCATACCTTAACGTGGTTCTAAGGGTCTAGCCCGGCTCCCTATTGGTTACCACAATGAGGGTTCCAGTTGATCCGATCCACGGAACAGCCTGCTCGTGAAATTAACATGCAGTGACTGAGTACACCATAGACCTCATACCTTAACGTGGTTCTGAGGGTCTAGCCGGCTCCCTATTGGTTACCACAATGAGGGTTCCAGTTGATCCGATCCACGGAACAGCCTGCTCGTGAAATAACATGTAAGTGACTGAGTACAACCATAGACACTCATACCTTAACGTGGTTCTAAGGGTCTAGCCCGGCTCCCTATTGGTTACCACAATGAGGTTCCAGTTGATCCGATCCACGGAACAGCCTGCTCGTGAAATTAACATGCAAGTGACTGAGTACCCATAGACACTCATACCTTAACGTGGTTCTAAGGTCTAGCCCGGCTCCCTATTGGTTACCACAATGAGGGTTCCAGTTGATCCGATCCACGGAACAGCCTGCTCGTGAAATTAACATGCAAGTGACTGAGTACACCACCAGACACTCATACCTTAAAGTGGTTCTAAGGGTCTTCCCGGCTCCCTATTGGTTACCACAATGAGGGTTCCAGTTGATCCGATCCACGGAACAGAGCCTGCTCGTGAAATTAACATGCAAGTGACTGAGTACACCATAGACACTCATACCTTAACGTGGTTCTAAGGGTCTTGCCCGGCTCCCTATTGGTTACCACAATGAGGGTTCCAGTTGATCCGATCCACGGAACAGCCTGCTCGTGAATTAACATGCAGTGACTGAGTACACCATAGACACTCATACCTTAACGTGGTTCTAAGGGTCTAGCCCGGCTCCCTATTGGTTACCACAATGAGGTTCCAGTTGATCCGATCCACGGAACAGCCTGCTCGTGAAATTAACATGCAAGTGACTGAGTACACCATAGACACTCCATACCTTAACGTGGTTCTAAGGGTCTTGCCCGGCTCCCTATTGGCACCACAATGAGGGTTCCATTTGATCCGATCCACGGAACAGCCTGCTCGTGAAATTAACATGCAAGTGACTGAGTACACCATAGACACTCATAATTAACGTGGTTCTAAGGGTCTAGCCCGGCTCCCTATTGTTACCACAATGAGGATTCCAGTTGATCCGATCCACGGAACAGCCTGCTCGTGAAATTAACATGCAAGTGACTGAGTACACCCATAGACACTCATACCTTAACGTGTTCTAAGGGTCTAGCCCGGCTCCCTATTGGTTCCACAATGAGGGTTCCAGTTGATCCGATCCACGGAACAGCCTGCTCGTGAAATTAACATGCAAGTGACTGAGTACACCATAGACACTCATACCTTAACGTGGTTCTAAGGGTCTTGCCCGGCTCCCTATTGTTACCACAATGAGGTTCCAGTTGATCCGATCCACGGAACAGCCTGCTCGTGAAATTAACATGCAAGTGCTGAGAACACCATAGACACTCATACCTAAACGTGGTTCTAAGGGTCTAGCCCGGCTCCCTATTGGTTACCACAATGAGGGTTCCAGTTGATCCGATCCACGGAACAGCCTGCTCGTGAAATTAACATGCAAGTGGCTGAGTACACCATAGACACTCATACCTTAACGTGGTTCTAAGGGTCTAGCCCGGCTCCCTATTGGTTACCACAATGAGGGTTCCAGTTGATCCGATCCACGGAACAGCCTGCTCGTGAAATTAACATGCAAGTGGCTGAGTACACCATAGACACTCATACCTTAACGTGGTTCTAAGGGTCTTGCCCGGCTCCCTATTGGTTACCACAATGAGGGTTCCAGTTGATCCGATCCACGGAACAGCCTGCTCGTGAAATTAACGTGCAAGTGGCTGAGTACACCATAGACACTCATACCTTAACGTGGTTCTAAGGGTCTAGCCCGGCTCCCTATTGGTTACCACAATGAGGGTTCCAGTTGATCCGATCAACGGAACAGCCTGCTCGTGAAATTAACGTGCAAGTGGCTGAGTACACCATAGACACTCATACCTTAACGTGGTTCTAAGGGTCTAGCCAGGCTCCATATTGGTTACCACAATGAGGGTTCCAGTTGATCCGATCCACGGAACAGCCTGCTCGTGAAATTAACGTGCAAGTGGCTGAGTACACCATAGACACTCATACCTAACGTGGTTCTAAGGTCTAGCCAGGCTCCATATTGGTTACCACAATGAGGTTCCAGTTGATCCGATCCACGGAACAGCCTGCTCGTGAAATTAACGTGCAAGTGGCTGAGTACACCATAGACACTCATACCTTAACGTGGTTCTAAGGGTCTAGCCCGGCTCCCTATTGGTTACCACAATGAGGGTTCCAGTTGATCCGATCCACGGAACAGCCTGCTCGTGAAATTAACATGCAAGTGACTGAGTACACCATAGACACTCATACCTTAACGTGGTTCTAAGGGTCTAGCCAGGCTCCCTATTGGTTACCACAATGAGGGTTCCAGTTGATCCGATCCACGGAACAGCCTGCTCGTGAAATTAACATGCAAGTGACTGAGTACACCATAGACACTCATACCTTAACGTGGTTCTAAGGGGTAGCCCGGCTCCCTATTGGTTACCACAATGAGGGTTCCAGTTGATCCGATCCACGAACAGCCTGCTCGTGAAATTAACATGCAAGTGACTGAGTACACCATAGACACTCATACCTTAACGTGTTCTAAGGGTCTAGCCAGGCTCCCTATTGGTTACCACAATGAGGGTTCCAGTTGATCCGATCCACGGAACAGCCTGCTCGTGAAATAACATGCAAGTGACTGAGTACACCATAGACACTCATACCTTAACGTGGTTCTAAGGGTCCTAGCCCGGCTCCCTATTGGTTACCACAATGAGGGTTCCAGTTGATCCGATCCACGGAACAGCCTGCTCGTGAAATTAACGTGCAAGTGGCTGAGTACACACCATAGACACTCATACCTTAACGGGTTCTAAGGGTCTAGCCCGGCTCCCTATTGGTTACCACAATGAGGGGCCAGTTGATCCGATCCACGGAACAGCCTGCTCGTGAAATTAACATGCAAGTGACTGAGTACACCATAGACACTCATACCTTAACGTGGTTCTAAGGGTCTAGCCAGGCTCCCTATTGGTTACCACAATGAGGGTTCCAGTTGATCCGATCCACGGAACAGCCTGCTCGTGAAATTAATATGCAAGTGGCTGAGTACTCCGCAGACACGAGAACTCTCAACGTAGTTCTCGGGGAGATTCAGCGTGACACTGAATGTGACCAGGCTGGCCCCTTGTGAATTACAGGTACTACTCGTTTCTGCCAGGTGAGTGGGTAGGAGCAATGTGAAATAAAGTGTCTTGCTCAAGGACAGAACGCGTCGCCGGGAATCGAACACACGACCTTACGATTATGAGCTGAATTACCTCTAACCACTAAGCCATGATCCTTCGCAAGATGACTGGCACTCCGTCGGTTACGACGATGAGTTTTGCAGTTAGTAGTCTCTTTAGCGATTTGTCTCGCTTTTTGCATTTGATGAGTTTGTATTTTCAGGATGTCGATCATTTTGGGATCTCAAGTTATTATTTCTCCCATATATATTATATATACTATATATATATATATATATAGATATTATATATATATAATTATGATATATAGATATATAATATATATATATATATATATATGTATGTATATATATAAGACATATACTTACAATTTCTATATATATATATATATATATATATACTTTATTTTAAGCAGCAGAAAATTCAACAAAATCTGTTACTCTGAGTTTCTCGTTGCCGTTCATCAGACAGTTTTTGCTAACAAAAACTGTCTGATGAACGGCAACGAGAAACTCAGAGTAACAGATTTTGTTGAATTTTCTGCTGCTTAAAATAAAGCATATTACTCTCCTAACCACTGGTATTTGAGTACTCTTTTTTCCACCTTGTTTCACATTTACGTGGTTACTCCGGTATATATATATATATATATATATATATATATATATATATGTGTGTGTGTGTGTGTGTGTTGTGTGTGTGTGTGTGTGTGTGTTGTGTGTTGTTGGTGGTGTGTGTGTGTGTGTGTAGAAATTAAATATAAATTACAAAATGGGACAAGAACGCAAAAGCACACAAAGGGACGGCACAAAAAAACAGACGGGTCATTCGAATCCTCTAATCTTCAGTCGGGAACCGGATCATCTTAGCAATTTCGGCTGATTAATCCTCGATATCGCTCCGATACGGCCAGCCCCAAAGAAAAACTAAGCTACGGGCATTAGATTTCTTGGAAAGAGGATCGAATGTATACGAAATAAGGACAGGATGCCACACGAATATAAATACAAGAAACAAAAAATAGAAATAAAAAACAAGAATAGTAATAACAGGACAAAACAGTGGGTGTCTTACGACTTCAGACAATTTTTAACTTATCTTGGCTGGCGTATTATATATATATATATATATATGGTGAGAAATTACTAACTAGAGATCCAAAAATGAACGAAATCCTGAAAATACATAAACTCATCAAATGCAAAAAGCAAGACAAATCGCTAAAGAGACTACTAACAAATGCGAGGCTTTTACAAAACAACCACGAAACCAACGGTTGAAAAATGTGGACGCCCAAACTGTGGAACCTGCCCCAACCTACACGGACGGAGGTTCACAATTAAAACTAGTTTCACTTGTGCCTCTGAGAACTTAATTTATGTAATAAACTGCTCGGGTTGCGGATACAACTATATTGGACAAACGAGTATGACCTTGAGAAAGAGAATCACTCTACATAAAGAGCAAATCCGCTTCCCGGAATATATATATATATATATATATGTATGTATATATATGTATATATAAACTTAGATAAACTTAGATATGTTTCGACCAGAGATTGGTCCAGGCCATGTCTAACTTAATAGCACCACCTGATTATGCTATATATATATATATATAATATAATTGTAAGTATATTCTTATATATATATATATATATATATATATATATTATATATGTGTTGTGTGTGTGTGTGTGTGTGTGTGTGTGTGTGTGATGCGTTTCTTTTCAGTTTCAGCCAACCAAATCATTCACAAGGCTTTATTATTCGGCTCGGGTCTTTAGTAGAAAGCATTGTCCCATCTGCTACGCAGTGGGACTGAACCCGAGACCATGTGGTTGGG
>NW_021825806.1:12500-14421 GCF_006345805.1 Octopus sinensis | reverse complement strand
TAGCGCGCGTCTACGATGAGTCTACGATTTAAAAAAAAAAATTACCATCGTTTTTTTTCCATTTTTAATGCATTTTTTCGCTATTATATAAGGGAAGTAACTCTCTAAAAATGTCTACGATGAAGTCAACGCTTAAAAAAAAATTTACCATCATATTTTTTCCATTTTTAATGCATTTTTGCTATTTTTTGGCTATAACTCTCTAAAAATGCTTATATAGTTAGTTCCCTTACAAACCCGAGCAACGCCGGGCGATACTGCTAGTATATAATACAAGGTGAGCAAAGGTGTACGTACGCCGCTATATGTATATATAAATTTTTTTTTAATGGAATAAGAGCATAACGGATGACAATAAAAACATGGATAGACGATACAAAGACGGATATATATATATATATATATATATAATTTCAACAATTGAGGGTAAAATTAATTAATTATTAATCAATTTCACCAAGTATTCAGTATGTAAAGGGACCATTATAGGCGAATTCAAAATATTACATTATATATAAGGGCTTAGTAAAATATTTTACTAAGCCCTTATATATAATGTATATATATATATATATATATCCGAATAGCCACCCTTCCAAACGATACAAAAGTCGTGTAGAAAATACAGAACCCCAGCGATGTTGCACACCTGCAGCAGGAGTTGGAGTCAATTACAGATGGGCCGAGGACAATAATATGCAATTTAATGCTGAAAAATTCCAATACCTGCACTACCAGCGTCAAAAACTGAATGTAAAACTTGCAGGGACTTTGAAGCAATCTTGCGAAGCTTCACAACTCAGCTGCTGAGAAAGGCTGAAACAGCTGAGATTCTTCTCCCTGGAGCGAAGGGGCGTGTGGTATGCAGTAATATACATCTGGGAGATACTGCACAAATGCCAGAACGGATTGACGTTGCACAGTGCCAAACATCCCAGCAATGCCATCACGCTTCACGTCCAGTCACAACCTTGCCTCAGAGTGTGACTTTCTAGGTGCAAACTCATGGTCACACATGAGCGAATGGGCTCATTACCTTTTCATATTTATATGTCTATCTATCTATCTATCTATCTATCTATCTATCTATCTATCTATCTATCTATCTATCTATCTATCTATCTATATATCTATCTATCTATCTATCTATCTATATATCTATCTATCTATCTACCTGTTTATCTTTCTGTCTATCTATCTATATATCTATCTATATATCTATTTATCTATCTATCTATTGAGATAGGTGAGTATGTGGGAGAGAGAGAGAGAGAGAGAAAGAGATAGAGAGAGAGAGAGAGAGAGAGAGAGAGAGAGAGAACCTATAACTTACGGATGTTGACTTTATCGGTGTTTCGATAAAATCTTGACTCATTGAAAATTTCCAATTCTTCATTCACATAAACAATTTTGCTACTTTATTTGGAAGAAACCGAGCGCTTAAGGTATTTCTCTGTGTGTGTATGTGTGTATATGGACGAAATTGAGAGAGAGAGAGAGAGAGAGAGTGGGATAGTAGGTTGGAAAGAAAGGAAATGGAAACATATACGGCATTTTAGTTTCTATTTTCTTTTTACAGATACGTAATTCATCTGCAAGTAATCACGCGGCGCTTATCTCACCACGAATGCCACCACCCACACCACAACATCCGCAGGAAAGACATTTTTTTTCCAAGCGATATTGGCACTTGATTACTTTAATCTTTCATAGCTTAATCGGAGGAGGAGGAGGGGAAGGAGTAGGAAGAGAAGGAGGAGAAGAGGAGGGAGAGAGGAGGGTGTTCACTTGACCTTTTGCAAGGTCTCTGTGATTAATGTGAGGTCAAAGGCTGCTAAAGAAGAAATTGCACCAAGACCGAGGTCTAATGACTGCAGCCAAGATGGCCTTTGCTAAATGCTCAGAAGAGACAAATGATGAT
>NW_021825806.1:0-10000 GCF_006345805.1 Octopus sinensis | reverse complement strand
AAAATAATTATTTCTTATTGAACATATAATTTATATATAGAGGGCATTATACATACATGCCAGGAGGCATTCTACATACACGCCATACGCTAAGGGGACAATCAGTCATTTCTACCAAAAATATTACTAATCCCACCGAATGCAATTTTTCAAAGAAAGACATTTAAAAAATATATAGACCTGTATCACAGTGATTCATACTTACGTAATCATCAGCAGGCCTGAATATACTATAAATAAACAACGACCCTGCCTCGCTTAAGCCGATCAGCTAACTGATCAACATCAACGAAGCACATGGGTGGGTTATATATATATATCCGGATGAATGGCAAACTTTTACGAATTGCATTCGGGAGAGGAAAAGTTTTTTCGGAATAAAAATTTAGCAATTAAGGACACTACTTAATAAGGAAATATATAACGCTATCTACGCTATCTACCTGACCAATTTCTGTTAAGTTTTCCTTATTAAGTAGTTGTCCTTAATTGCTAAATTTTTATTCCGAAAAAACTTTTCCTCTCCCGAAATGCAATTCGTAAAAGTTTGCCATTCATCGGATATAGTATATATAAACCCACCCATGTGCTTAGTTGATGTTGATCAGTTAGCTGATCGGCTTAAGCGAGGCAGGGTCGTTGTTTATTTATAGTATATTCAGGCCTGCTGATGATACGTAAGTATGAATCACTGTGTGATACAGGTCTATATATTTTTAAATGTCTTTCTTTGAAAAATTGCATTCGGTGGGATTAGTAATATTTTTGGTAGAAATGACTGATTGTCCCTCTTAGCGTATATGGCGGTATGTAGAATGCCTCCTGGCATGTATGTATATGCCCTCTATATATAAATTAATATGTTCAATAAGAAATAATTATTTTCGAAATTTTTTCTCGTATGAGGTTTTTACGCTATCTACCTGACAATTTCTTGTTAAGTTTTCCTTATTAAGTAGTTGTCCTTAATTGCTAAATTTTTATTCCGAAAAAACTTTTCCTCTCCCGAAATGCAATTCGTAAAAGTTTGCCATTCATCCGGATATAGTATATATAAACCCACCCATGTGCTTCGTTGATGTTGATCAGTTAGCTGATCGGCTTAAGCGAGGTAGGGTCGTTGTTTATTTATAGTATATTCAGGCCTGCTGATGATTACGTAAGTATGAAATCACTGTGATACAGGTCTATATATTTTTAAATGTCTTTCTTTGAAAAATTGCATTCGGTGGGATTAGTAATATTTTTGGTAGAAATGACTGATTGTCCCTCTTAGCGTATGGCGTGGCGTGTATGTAGAATGCCTCCTGGCATGTATGTATAATGCCCTCTATATATAAATTAATATGTTCAATAAGAAATAATTATTTTCGAAATTTTTTCTCTTATGAGGTTTTTACGCTATTCTACCTGACAATTTCTTGTTAAGTTTTCCTTATTAAGTAGTTGTCCTTAAGTGCTAAATTTTTATTCCGAAAAAACTTTTCCTCTCCCGAAATGCAATTCGTAAAAGTTTGCCATTCATCCGGATATAGTATATATAAACCCACCCATGTGCTTCGTTGATGTTGATCAGTTAGCTGATCGCTTAAGCGAGGCAGGGTCGTTGTTTATTATAGTATATTCAGGCTGCTGATATGATTACGTAAGTATGAAATCACTGTGATACAGGTCTATATATTTTTAATGTCTTTCTTTGAAAAATTGCATTCGGTGGGATTAGTAATATTTTTGGTAGAGAAATGACTGATTGTCCCTCTTAGCGTATGGCGTGTATGTAGAATGCCTCCTGGCATGTATGTATAATGCCCTCTATATATAAATGTATATATATATATATATAATATATATATATATATAATTATATATATATATAGGTATGTTGTTGAAAGCAAGAAAAATAGAACACAGGATCTGAGTATATTCTTTTATTCGTTTATTCTTTTTTCCTTTACTTGTTTCAGTAATTTGACTGCGGCCATGCTGAGGCAGCGCCTTTAGTCGAACAAATAGACCCCAAGACATATTCTTTGTTAGCCTAATACTTTTGCCGAACCGCTAAATTACTGGAACGTAAGTACACCGACATTGGTTGTCAAGCGATGGACAGGGAAGGACAAACACAGACACACAAATGTATATATATATATATATATATACACGACGGGTTCTTTCAGTTTCCGTCTACCAAATCCACTCACATGGGTTTGGTCGGCCTAAGGCTATAGTAGAAGACACTTGCCCAAGGTGCCACGCACTGAGACGGAGCCAAGAACTATGTGGTTGGTAAGCAAGCTTCTTACCATACAGCTACATCCGATGGTTTGGATATACAGATGGAACTCCTTTCGGCTTAGCATAAATATAATAATAACAAGAGCACTCAGAGAGGGCAAACCTGCGCCAAGGCAACATCAAAGTCCTCTCAAGAATTAGCCAGAGCTGATTTTTGAAATGAGAATTTCTGAAATAAACTCGACAGCTTTCACAGACGAGAATACTAAAAATGAACCCGATCGCTCTCAAAAATTTATTTGAAGCTTCTTGTCTGGTACCCGATCGATCCCATTGTTAGTCATGGATTGTGAAGGTGGCCGTAGAAAATTTATTAACAGTACTAAATTATTTATCCGTATCTAATCCAAGCAAAGGTTAACAAATTCACCATACAAAATAGTTACCGCCTTGAGAAAGACTTGAATGTTAACGTAAGATCGTAATCACGTAAAGTGAAGAAAATATAACAAATAATCCAGAATCCTTGTCCGCTACCTGATCGATACCAAAATCCAATCAGTTCGTGTCAGTCACGAGGTCAAACATCCCTGAACGGATCATCCGAATCCATCCGGCGGTTCTTGAGATATCTTCTCCATGGACAAACAACAGACAAACGCAACTGAAAACAATACCCCTGCCTTAGCGAAGGCGGAGGTAAAAATGTTAATTCGTGGATGGAAATTATTAATGCATCAGAACATACGTTTCTGCAAACGATCATTAGATAACAACTTTTCATATTATTTTTGAACTTCATAAAACAGTTGTTTCCACTGAAATGCTTTGCGGTATTTCGCCTGTCGTTAGGTTCTGAGTTCAAATTCCGCCGAAGCCGACTTTGCCTTTCATCTTTTCGGGGTCGATAAATAAAGTACCAGTCTCGCACTGGGGTCGATGTAATCGGCTTAATTCGTTTGTCTGTCCTTGTTTGTCCTCTCTGTGTTTAGCTCTTTGTGGGTAGTAAAGAAATATATAAGAACTCAGAACGTAACGGCATACGAAATATCGCTAAGCATTTCTCCCGGCGTGCTAACGATTCTGCCAGCTCGCCGCCTTTGTGTGTGTTAGATATTAAGACGGTATGACTCTCTCCAGAGAAAAGAAAATTTGTGTTAGTTCTCGAAGGGATCACAAAGCAACGGAGATGAAGTGTTTTGCTCAGGAAGACGATTCCCCACCTGATCTAGGAATTGAAACCACAATCTAGCGATCGTGAGCGCAACACCCAAACCACAAGGCCATGCGCCCTCTATATGGATTATACGTCTATGTGTGCGTATGTATTGCTTTTAACAGTGGAGCGTAAATTCATAAACCAAGGAATAAAAGCGTGTAGAGTATTGAAGGCTATTAATATGTATATATGTATATTGGTGTGTACATGAGTGTATGTGTGTGTGTATGTGTGTATGTCTGCCTGTGTCTGTGCCTGCATGCGTCTGTGTCTCTGTGTTTGTTTGGGTGTCTGTACTTGAGTGTCTGCATGTATAAATATATATAAATATATATCTGTATACATAGGTATATATGTGCGTTTCGTATAACTTTATTCTCTCTTATATATAAAAACCATGACATATTTAGAACACTGTTATATATATACATATATATATACATATACATATAATATATATTATATATATATATATATATATAATATATATATATATATATATAGATATATATATATTATATATACATATATATATATATATATATATATATACACATATATATATAAAATAATACATACACACAAATTCATTCCTGTACTCTCAAAGATATATAGATGCTTGAAACACACACACACACACACACACACACCACACACACGTACATACTTATAGAAGCACTTACACACTCACAGGGTCTCGTGCGGTCTCTGTTAGATCGCAAAGGACTATGGGAATTTTATCGATCTTCCTTGTTATTAACAGCAGATTAAAAAATAATCAATGCTTAAGTCTGGTAGTTTTCCTTCTTAATTCTGAGTGTAGTATATAATATGCGTTGATTTTTGGTTCGTATCTTTCTATTAGCCAAGCCTCGAAACAGATATACTCTTTACTCTTTTACTCTTTTACTTGTTTCAGTCATTTGACTGCGGCCATGCTGGAGCACCGCCTTAAATCGAGCAACTCGACCCCGGCACTTATTCTTTTGTAAGCCCAGTACTTATTCTATCGGTCTCTTTTGCCGAATAGCTAAGAAACGGGGACATAAACACACCAGCATCGGTTGTCAAGCAATGCTAGGGAGACAATCACAGACACACAAACACACACACGCATATATATATATATACATATATACGACGGGCTTCTTTCAGTTTCCGTCTACCAAATCCACTCACAAGGCTTTGGTCGGCCCGAGGCTATAGGAGAAGACACTTGCCCAAGGTGCCACGCAGTGGGACTGAACCCAGAACCATGTGGTTGGTAAACAAGCTACTTACCACACAGCCACTCCTGCGCCTATTTCTCTCAATATTCTAATTTATTTTGTTTTCTTGCAGAAATCTATACAGAAATTTGGTATCATTTTGTATTGTCTATCTCTCTCTCCCTCTCTCTTTTATTATTTAGCGTATTTACTGTATTGTAATGTAAAGGCAAAAATCAGTTTGTTACATTCGTCATACCTGTACAACACTTCCCGCTTCGTTTGATCATGTGATATCTCCGAAAGTTAAAGGAGAACGATGATGAATGGATGGACAAGAAGCTGAAAGTGTTAAAGCAAAAAGCCCAAGTGAATCTACGTGTCTATGAGGCAATGGATGTTCGCAGATCCATGAGATGTGTGCTGATGAGTGATGTGTCGAGAGAACGAAGGTTTAAGAACAAAGGTAAAAACGTCAGAAATGAAATATTAAAAGAATGTAGAATAAATGGAAATACGATGCTACTGCTCCGTAGCAGTAAAGTTCAACGTTGAAATGTCTTCACGGGTCTCTCTTATGTTGCATAGCAGGTTGTTGTGTCTAATTTGGCGGTGGTGATAAATTCTATCAAGTGTTGCTTGAAGTGCCTACATTTGTCAAAATATCAGATTTCATATCCAGGTACCTTTGAGACGGGCACATTTTCTACGCGTTGAAGCAATTCTGAGATCTGATGACGTCTTCGTCTCATTATACTGAACGTAGCTGTGTGGGTATATGTTCATTTTCAGGCTAACCTATACATATCTACAGAAAGGCTGTCTCTGATTCGCGTAATGTTTTCTTGTTTTTTTTCATTGAAACGAGATAGACAATAAATAATAAATCTCTGAACGAGGTATAAACGGTAGCTGCACGACAACGTGAAGTATATTTGCCACTTAAATGTGGCTAACCCCTAAGGGTGGATGCTACTGTAGCTTGTAGCCCCAGGAGAAAACACCTTCTCCAGCTGGCCATTGACACACTTTCAATAGCCAGCTGGAGAAGGTGTTCTCCTGGGGCTACAGGCTACAGTAGCATCCACGCTTAGTGGTTAGCCACATTTAAGTGGCAAATATACTTCACATTGAGATAGACAATAGTTTTCCGTTTAATCTTATACGAATGTAAAAACTGTTAATGGGTGTTTCAATGATGTTCTAAATTTATCAGATGTGTCTTTTAAATTAAGTAAGTTTGGCTGTCCCATCTCGTTAGGCAATTAAGCATTTCGTTCATAAGTTTTGTGTTTACCCAGCTACTATATATATATATATATATATATATATATATAATATATAGTTATATATATGATTAGATAGATAGATAGATAGATTGATTGATAGTAGATAGATAAGATAGATAGATAGATAGATTGATTGATAGATAGATAAATAGATAGAAAGATAGATAGATGGATGGCTAGATAGATAGATAAATAGATAGATAGATAGATAGATAGATAGATAGATAGATAGATAGATAGATAGATAGATAGATAGATAGATCAGAATAAAATCGAGGACTCTGTTTTGGCAGAATTTTATTGATGTATTCATATATCATACCATAGCATATATTCCACCATCTCCAGGAAAAGTTTTAAACACGTATAAACAGGTTAGATAATAACCTGATTATGATGAATCCAGTTCAATGGATCAGTGGTATTAAAAAATAATATTCGAATTTCTAGAGAAATTAGGAGGAGTAGCTATAACGGGTTTGCGAGATTCAAAGAGATCAAACGACTCTACTTTTCAGCACTCCCTCCCAGACTGCTAGATGATGCAAAAAAGGGACAACAAAACATCCAGACAGATGATACAAAAGAGGGAAAAGAAAAAAACACGGATTGGTCATTCGAAGTTTTCTTTCCTCAGTCGAGTTCCATATTATCTTTGCAATTTCGGCTGGTTATACTCAAGGTTGCTCCAATCTGGAGCATATTTATACACGCTCAGGTCCATTTAAGTGAAAGTAAACACTCATACATCACTTGTCTTTAACAAGTCGAATCGTTTATGTATTTTTTTGGCGTAGTTCTACCTCGCCAGAGAGGAGAATGGAGATTGTAATTGGTAGCGTAGTATTTCCCGAAGGAAATACTAAACTAAGAGCATTAGATTCCTTAGAAGAAAGCAGCAAATGTATACGAAAACGAGAGCGGAAAAAAAGACGGAGAAATGGTACATAAATGCAAATGCAAATAAGAGGACACATATATGTATGTATGTATTTATGTATATATGTATATATATGTATGTATGTATGTATATATATATATAGTTATATATGTATGTATATATGGATAAGTATGTGTGTATATGCAAGGATATTCATTAAGATAAACATTGTCAAGATAAACAGTATGTGAGCTCGGTTTGCTTGAAGCTTCAGCACAATAGGAAGCCTCCTTCAAACCTCCCGTTTCTCATCATCATCATCGTGATCAGCGCACGCGCCACATGCATCACTACCACCATCATCATCATCATTATCGCTGTCATCGCCGTCATCGTCATTATCATCATCGTCGTCATCATCTTAATAACATTTCCATCTCCGACACATTTTACCACTTCCCTCCCCCCTCTTCCTCCTCCTCCTTCTCCTCCCCGACGTAGTTCCAATCCCACCCTGTCCTCCCCGCCACAAACGGATAGACCAGGCCCTTCGCGTCAGATGTATGCCAACATTTTTTTTGACCATACACATTAAGTACTTTTGATGTCTCAAATGTTTATAAATATCGCTAGACAAAAACAAAAAAAACGAAAATGCAAATAGAAAAAAAACAGAACTAAAAAAAAATAACAAACTGAAGCAAAAAAAAAAAAAATAACGCTACCAATTCCAACCTCCATTCTCCTCTCTAGCGGGGTAGAACTACGCCAAAAAAAATACATAAACGATTCGACTTGTTAAAGACAAGTGATGTATGAGTGTTTATTTTCACTTAAATGGACCTGAGCGTGTATAAATATGTATGTATATACACACATACGCGCACGTACGCACAAACACACACATACACTTCTTTATAGATACACACACACTTTTTCAAGCACATATGTAATTAGTAAACATATATATGAGTGTATATATACTTAAATATATATATATATATATATATATATATACACACACACACACACACACATATATATATATATGTATGTATGTATGTATGTATGTATGTATGTGCATATGTATGTATTTATAGGTATGTATATAGAGATATATGTATGTGTGTGTGTATACATATGTGTGGTGCGTGTGAGTGAGTGTGAATATGAAATAAGAGAGAGGTAGATGTGATGCAATGAATAAAATAAAAACTACAGCCAAAAACTCAAACAAAAAAAATATAATTTTATACATCGATCCATCCATAAACGCATACGTTCATCCACATGCAAGCATACATACAAATACATACATTCATAGCTCCACACAAAAAAACCCCACACACAAACACACATAAACACACACACATCTATATAGACTTACAAGCCAAATTAAACCGTTATCTACGTACTTACATCATACAGTAATATATACACACACATAGAAACACGCATATGTATAATTTGAATGTTGGCAGACGACCAGTTTTATTTTTTATCGCATAACATTTCACCTCTGTTTTATATCCTCAGAGATGTGACGTAATCCAGTGACTATACAACGAGCATTGCACATACAGTTTAAAGTATGTCTATCATCCTTGAAGTATACGGACACACACGCATGCACATTCAATACATACATACACAATTTCAATCTCACAGACATATACATTATATACGTATATATATATATATATATATGTGTGTGTGACTGTGAGCGCACGCGTGTGGTGTGTGAATACATACGCACACATATGTCTATATACATACACATCTGTCTATATACACACGTACACATTTAATACATACATACACAATTTCAATCTCTCAGACATATACATTATATACGTATATGTGTGTGTGTGTGTGTGTATGTGAGTGTGAGCCCGCGCATGTGTGTGTGAATACATACGCACACATATGTCTATATACATACATAAATACATATATATATATGTATATATATATATATATATATATGTATTTATATGTACATATATATGTTTACTTGAGTATATAATGCATATATACTTATGTATGTATATATATATATATATGTATATATATATATATATATATGTATGTATATATATGTATATATATATATATGTATATACATATGGATATATACATGTATATGTATATATATGTGTGCATACATACACACGCGCATATATATATGTCAGTGTACACCTCTATCTTTCTCTCTATCTGTTTGTCTCTGTAGTATGTACGTATCTATATATACCCGTATGTATGCATGTAGACATATACAGACACACACACACACGGACGCACACACATACGCACAAAGTATTTTTTGCCTTCACAGAATGTCACTAGCGCCACCTTGTGTATTGGTCTTTCAGGTGCCTAGCTGTTCTCTGATATTTATTACATTCTGCGTCCACATCATTTTCATTAATTCATTCACCACTTTCCTTTTTTATTATTATCCAATCAGATTTTATTATTCTAATTCTATTTCACTATTGTGATAATGAACAACAATGTCACCTGACCATCCCGTCCTTTTCAACATGGCGGAGTACATATTTGCATTTATCTCTACGTATTTAATAAACCATTTGCGGGACAGTTGCCCTCTATTTTTCTCAGACCATGCAACCCATTGTCAGCCTCTACATCATTGCGTTTTCTCAACGTAGTCACCCTCGTCGTTGTTATTGGGTTAACTATTAAGTCTCATATTGACCCTCAATGTGAAGAGGAAGGAGGAATGCCACTCGAGAAACTTGCACGTCTGTTTGCAGGATACTATAAACCAGACAAATCTTTTTTGGTTGTTTTTTATTTCTTTAAAGGTTTCAGCTGAACAAATCGACGACAGTGGTTCTATTTTAAATATGTCACTTATTCTATCGTTCCCTTTTGCCGAATCGCGAGGTTATGGCGATGTGAACAAACCAAAACCGGCTGTCAAGCGGCGCCGAGTGCCAAACGCAGACACAAAAAACAGGGATATTGGCACACTGATACACATGCACACATGCGTAAATACGCTATAGGCTTCCGCACAGTTTCCATCTACCAAATAAATTCCCATGCATTGGAAGTTATTTGGTAGATGGAAACCGATTTTTATACAGGGTAAATTGTCAACAGCTGCTTCAACAGCTGCTTCAACTACTACTACTACTCA
>NW_021825805.1:7500-14308 GCF_006345805.1 Octopus sinensis | reverse complement strand
AAAAGAAGAAGAAGTAGAAGAAGAAGAAGACGCGGAAGTAGAGGAAGAAGAAGTAGAAGAAAAAAGAAGAAGAAGTAGAAGAAGAAAGAAGAAGAAGTAGAAGAAAAAGAAGAAGAAATAGAAGAAGTAGAAGAAGAAGAAGAAGACTACAGCAATAATAAATGTAATGATGATGATGATGATAATTGAAATGTAAAGATCACTGAGAATAGCCCAACAATTACTGCTTTGGCCAGGGTCAAAATACAGGTGTCTCTTGGCATGTTCAACAAACCGTGACACCTAAACCAAACACCAATCAACTTAAGTAATTTAGTAAAATCACACACTGATTGGTCAGAATACAGTTTTCAAAAATTAGCATTCTGGAGCCTATCATAATCATCATCATCATCATCATCATCACCATTTAATGTCCACTTTCCATGCTAGCACGGGGTTGCATACAGGCAGGTATAAGTGGTTATTCTTTACACCTTCTCCTCCTCGTCAATGTGGGCTACATCTATAGCAGTGCTTTTCAAACTTTTTGCTGGAGCGGAACCCCAAGGAAACATTCCACTGGCTCGAGGAACCCCTGTGCAATAATTTAACAGGAGACTTAAAAATTTCTGCCGATTTTAGCAGTTTTGTAACTTCTTGCGGAACCCCTGGACTGTACTGGCGGAACCCTGGTTGAAAACCACTGAGTTAGACACAGTCAGTTAAACACAGTCAGTTAGACACTAGTTAGACCAGTGCTTTACAATCTTTTTTGCTGGAGCGGAACCCCCAAGGAAACATTCCACTGGCTCGAGGAACCCCTGTGCAATAATTTATTAGTCTTATGCACACATATCTGCACAGGAGAAATAAAAATTACTGCCGATTTTAGCAGTTTTGTAACTTCTTGCAGAACCCCTGCACTGTACTGGCGGAACCCTAAGGTTCCACGGAACCCTGGTTGAAAAACCACTGAGTTAGACACAGTCAGTTAGACACTAGTTAGACCAGTGCTTTTCAATCTTTTTGCTGGAGCGGAACCCCAAGGAAACATTCCACTGGCTCGGGGAACCCCTGTGCAATAATTTAATAGTCTTATGCACACATATTTGCACAGGAGACTTAAAAATTACTGCCGATTTTAGCAGTTTTGTAACTTCTTGCGGAACCCCTGCACTGTACTGGCAGAACCCTAAGGTTCCACGGAACCCTGGTTGAAAACCACTGAGTTAGACACAGTCAGGTAGACACTAGTTAGACCAGTGCTTTTCAAACTTTTTGCTGGAGCGGAACCCCAAGGAAACATTCCACTGGCTCGAGGAACCCCTGTGCAATAATTTAATAGTCTTATGCACACATATTTGCACAGGAGACTTTAAAATTTCTGCCGATTTTAGCAGTTTTGTAACTTCTTGCGGAACCCCTGGACTCTACTGGCGGAACCCTAAGGTTCCGCGGAACCCTGGTTGAAAACCACTAGTTTATAGGTTGCAATGTCATATACTTACATCAATATAATTAGCATTGATATAATCTGTGGTAAACCCCTGAGGTATTTCTTGTAAACTTATCCGGGCGTGGTCATCTGTAATGATACAAGCACACAAAGATATTATTTAAACATTATTGAAACATTAGTAAACATTTAGGGATGAAATTATTGCAACGATATTAAACATTGTGGGGGCAAGATTTTGATGATGGCGATGATGATAATGATAATGATGTAGATACTCTCTACTCTTTTACTTGTTTCAGTCATTTGACTGCGGCCATGCTGGAGCACCGCCTTTAATCGAGCAAATCGACCCCGGGACTTATTCTTTGTAAGCCCAGTACGTATTCTATCGGTCTCTTTTTGCCGAACCGCTAAGTGACAGGGACATAAACACACCAGCATCGGTTGTCAAGCAATGCTAGGGGGACAAACACAGACAGACAAACACACACACACACACATATATATATATATATATATATAATATATATATATATATACATATATACGACGGGCTTCTTTCAGTTTCCGTCTACCAAATCCACTCACAAGGCTTTGGTCGGCCCGAGGCTATAGTAGAAGACACTTGCCCAAGGTTCCACGCAGTGGGACTGAACCCAGAACCATATGGTTGGTAAACAAGCTACTTACCACACAGCCACTCATGATGGTGATGATAGTGATTGATGGCAGTCGTGCTGATGATGGTGATTGCAATGATGGGATTCATGCAGTTCCTGTCCACTAAATCCACTCGCAAGTCATCGGCGTCAGCCTAGGGTTACAACAGAAGATATTCACCCAAGGTGCCGTCGAGCCATGCAGTGGAATTTGAACCCACAAACCTTGTGGTTGGGAAGCAAACTTCTTCTGCCTCCCCCCCCACCTCACAGCTATGTATAATTATTTCATAGTTATTGTAAACTTATGCAGCATTATTGAACTGTTATTGCAGATTTATTGAACTGTTATTGCACCAATACAGCTTTGGATTATTGTTATTATATGTGATTCTATTTTGAACATATCGCCAAATAATTGATGACCTCCAAAAAAAAAAAAAATTGGGTGGAGAGCCAGGACGAGGTGGCGAGTAAAGGGTCAGCAGTTCAGTTCCTGAGCGAAGCCTTTGGAATCCCAGACACTACAGGAACATTGCCAGATAAGACCGGAGCCTGGTGCAGCCTTCTGGCTTCCCAGATCCCCGGTCGAACCGTCCAACCCATGCTAGCATGGAGAACGAACGTTAAACGATGATGATGTATGTATGTATATATATATACATACATATATACACATATATATATATACATACATATATTAGAATGTTTGGAGATGATGTACAGGTATTATATATTAGAAGAAATTGACAACTCCGCTAGAGTGGACGAAAGCGCTAATATATGATATATGATTTATAAAAACATGTAAAATATCTGTAAATATAAAACCATCCATATTTCTGAGTACCCCATTTCTTCTAATATTATACATACATATATATATATATATATGCACACAATTGCTGTGTGTTCACTGACCACGGCCCATTAACAACCATGTCCAACCATGCCAGCATGGACATTAAATGGACGTTAAATGATGATGAAGATGAGGACGACAGAAGCTGCAGAGAATGTACCTAGATGGTTCTGGTTGATATCCGGGAGGGATGGGGAAGGGGCAGTAGAATGCCACACAGATACAAGCCTAGGTTTGATCAACCAGGGTCAAGTCGCCTGGAAGAAGGTCTATGTTTAAGACCCGAAACATCAAGTGAGCCTGGGATCCAACTCCAACGATGGGTCCAACCAAGTATTGTATCTGTAGATATATATATCAAAGTGGTGAAGGTGCATGGCTTAGTGATTAGGGTATTCAGCCTATGATCATAAAGTTGTGAGTTCTATACCCCATGGTGCTTTGTGACCCTAAGCAAGATGCTTTATTTCACATTGCTCCAGTACATCCAGCTGGCCAACATTAGTTATATATGCCATTCAAAGGCCCAGCCTTGTCATGCTCTGTGTCATGCCGAATCTCTCTGAGAACTATATTAAGGATATGTATGTCTGAGGAATACTCAGCCATTTGCATGTTAATATCATGAACAAGCTGTTTCTTTGATTGGCTCGACTGGAGCACTTGTCATTGTAATTAACAGAGTGCCAGTCGTATGTCTCTTCTATTTATTAATTATTATAAATCTTCCACTAATGAGGAAGCCGGTTTTCAATGAAGATACGAGGCTCCATCTTTTGGGATGTAGTTAACACAGACAAATTCACATTTGGAATTTGGGAAAAGTCTTGCATATTTTTACTGTTCCTCTCTTTTACTGTTTGGTCGATTTCTCTTTCTGAAAATCCCAGTTTATCCAGATTCTCCTTTAAGCACTAACTTATTTAAATTATTATGACCCCCTTCGGTCACGACACTGACCATGGGATTGCACCTAGAAAGTTACCCTCCCAGGCACAAGTCCGGACAAGGTTGTTTATGGAAGACCAGCAGTCGCCCATGCATACCGGCCTCCCCTCTCCACGCCACCAGTGTTATCCAAGGGAAAGGCAAAGGGGCCGATACAGCTTGGCACCAGTGACGTCGCAACTCATTTCTACAGCTGAGTGAACTGGAGCAACGTGAAATAAAGTGTCTTGCTCAAGAACACAACACGCAGCCCGGTCTGGAATTCGAGCTCACAACCTCACAATCGTAAGCTCGACGCTCTAACCATTGAGCCATGCACCTTCACTAACTAAGCACTAACTAACACTAACAAAACCTAGCGCTCCAATTATTATTGGTGTGAATATGAATTCATAGAAAATTACTATTTGTAAATCTCACAACGAGAGATATTCAGCAACAGTACTTTGGAGTAAAGTTTGTTTGCCAACATAACATGGCAGTCCTGGTTTAGGACGAATGTTGCTGTAATTTAGCCCCAGGACACATCGTCTCCAGCTGGCTATATAACACGATCTGTGTCCTTATGTTTTCGAACAAGGGAATCTAGCAACCCCACTCAGCTCAAAACAATATCTGTGTATTGCGATTTCCGGGTTATTTCCCTTCATCAGTACAGAATAATTGTTCGGCTAGAGGTGGTGCTGCCATATTCCCGTTTGAAATATATAGTTTTCAAAGTGACAACTAGTCACTGATCTATAAATTAGAAAATTACTATTTGTAAATCTCACAATGAGAGATATTCAGCAACAGTACCTTGTAGTAAAGTTTGTTTGCCAACATAACATGGCAGTCCTGGTATAGGACGAATGTTGCTGTAATTTATCCCCAGGACACATCGTCTCCAGCTGGCTATATAACACGATCTGTGTCCTTATGTTTTCGAACAAGGGAATGTAGCAACCCCACTCAGCTCAAAACAATATCTGTGTATTGCGATTTCCGGGTTATTTCCCTTCATCAGTACAGAATAATTGTTCGGCTAGAGGTGGTGCTGCCATATTCCTGTTTGAAATATATAGTTTTCAAAGTGACAACTAGTCACTGATCTATAAATTAGAAAATTACTATTTGTAAATCTCACAATGAGAGATATTCAGCAACAGTACCTTGTAGTAAAGTTTGTTTGCCAACATAACATGGCAGTCCTGGTTTAGGACGAATGTTGCTGTAATTTAGCCCCAGGAGACATCATCTCCAGCTGGCTATACAGCACGATCTGTGTCCTTATGTCTTCGAACAAGGGAATCTAGCACCCCAACTCAGCTCAAAACAATATCTGTGTATCGTGATTTCTGGGTTATTTCCCTTCATCAGCACAGAATAATTGTTCGGCTAGAGGTGGCACTACCAAATTCCCGTTTGAAATATATAGCTTTCAAAACGACAACTAGTCACTGATCTATAAATTAGATAATTACAATTTTTAAATCTCACAACGAGAGATATTCAGCAACAGTACCTTGTAGTAAAGTTTGTTTGCCAACATAACATGGCAGTCCTGGTTTAGGACGAATGTTGCTGTAATTTAGCCCCAGGACACATCGTTCCAGCTGGCTATATGACATGATCTGTGTCCTTATATTTTCAAACAAGGGAATGGGGGTGCTAGATTCCCTTGTTTGAAAATATAAGGACACAGATCGTGTCATATAGCAAGCTGGAGACGATGTCTCCTGGGGCTAAACTACAGTAACATTCGTCCTAAACCAGGACTGCCATGTTATGTTGGCAAACAATCTTTACTCCTTTGAATTCATAGTCTGGATATAGAAGCTGGAGGTTACCAAGCAGTTGTCCATAGATATCTTCTTTTTCTTTGTTTTTCAAAGAGATATTTATATCTGCAGGGCAGATGACCTCTATGATGGTACATACTTTTGCCCCTCTGTAAGTATGTATGTGTGGTGTGTGTGTGTGTGTGTGTGTGTGTGTGTGTGTGTCTCCATATCTTTACTATTTTGTTTCAGTCATTTGACTGATACCATGCTGGAGCACTGCCTTTAGTCGAGCAAATCAACCCCAGGACTTATTCTTTGTAAGCCTAGTACTTATTCTATCGGTCTCTTTTGCCGAACTGCTGAGTGACGGGGACGTAAACACACCAGCATCAGTTTTCAAGTGATGGTGGGAGAACAAACACAGACACAAACATATACACAAACACACACACATTCATATATATATATATATATACATATATACGATGGGCTTCTTTCAGTTTCCGTCTACCAAATCCACTCACAAGGCTTTGGTAAGCTACAGTAGAAGACACTTGCCCAAGGTGCCATGCAGTGGGACTGAACAAAGAACCATGTGGTTGGTAAGCAAGCTACTTACCACAGAGCCACTCCTACGCCTATATATATATATATATATATATATATTATATATATATATATTATATATATATATATATAGAATGGTTGTATACTGTCAATCTAACAAGAACGTGACAGTAGTGGGTACACCACCGCTGTATAACCCTAGGAAGCATTGAACGCCTCCTGATGGCTTTGACACATTTTTCCCTGTGTCCTTATATACATTTACGAAGGGGAGACAAACACCCACTTGCTGCCGAAACTGCATCTAGGGACACGTGTTTCAGGATCGTTGTCCTTCATCGGCCTAGAGTAGGAGACACCGGTCAGCTGGTGATATTCGTCTCGACTTCGTATTTGTATATATCTATTTTCAGTGAAGTCTATTCACTGATTATCAAAATAAGAAATATTGAATTTCTAAATCTCTCATAGAGACATGTACGGTGGTGGGGCGATAGAATGGTTGTATACTGTCAATCTAACAAGAACGTGACAGTAGGGGGTATATATATATATATATATACACTGC
>NW_021825805.1:0-2500 GCF_006345805.1 Octopus sinensis | reverse complement strand
ACTCATGATTGTCACACGCTGATGACCAACATCGCTTGACAACCGATGCTGGTGTGTTACATTCCAATAGCTTAGCAGTTCGGCAAAAGAGATCGATAGAGATCGAAGTACTAGGCTTACAAAGAATAAGTCCTGGGGTCGATTTGTTCAACTAAAGGCGGTGCTCCAGCATGGCCACAGTCAAATGATTGAAACAAGTAAAAGAGACCGATAGAATAAGTACTAGGCTTACAAAGAATAAGTCCTGGGGTCGATTTGTTCAACTAAAGGCGGTGCTCCAGCATGGCTGCAGTTAAATGACTGAAACAAGTAAAAGAGTAAAAGAGATATGTGTGTATGTGTATATATGTGTGTGTAATAATAAAAGACTTGACTCAAGGCTATAGTATTATATATACACATGTGGAGGCGCAATGGCCCAGTGGTTAGGGCAGCGGACTCGCGGTCATAGGATCGCGGTTTCGATTCCCAGACCGGGCATTGTAAGTGTTTATTGAGCGAAAGCACCTAAAAAAGCTCCACGAGGCTCCGGCAGGGGATGGTGGTGATCCCTGCTGTACTCTTTCACCACAACTTTCTCTCACTCTTGCTTCCTGTTTCTGTTGTACCTGTATTTCAAAGGGCCGGCCTTGTCACTCTCTGTGTCATGCTGAATATCCCCGAGAACTACGTTAAGGGTACACGTGTCTGTGGAGTGCTCAACCACTTACACGTTAATTTCACGAGCAGGCTGTTCCGTTGATTCGGATCAACAAGAACCCTCGTCGTCGTAACCGACGGAGTGCTTCCATTCCATATATACACATATATACATGCACATATATATATATATGTATATATACACAAACACAATGTGTTTGTGTGTGTGTTCTCCTGATTTTAATTAATATATATAAGCACACATATACACACACAAGCATATCAAGTACTGGAGATCTATGCAATGCAGACAATGAACTCAGGAGCACACTGACATGTCATTGGCTAACAGAGTACTCAGAGGAATATTAATGATACTCGTTATCTGTCGACCGATCAATGAAAGAAACAATGCTATTCTACAGAGTTTAATTCAGACAGTAAGAACTCTGAAAATCTATAGCAATAAGGATATCCTGCAGATTTATCACAGTGAAACATAATAACACAAGAAAAAGAAGAGATATTTTTTACATTATGTTACGACTGTTTCCATAGAACGGCTGTTTATTTGTTGAGTAACGTATTACATCATCCTTTGATGTAATCAGACTATTCCGTCAGACATGCTGTCAATACATCTGGCGGTTGCACACGGATGTCTGACAAAATGGTCTTCTTATGTAAAAAGACGATGTAAAAATAAATAAAAATTCTACGGAAACTGTCATAATATAAAGTCAAAAAAAATCAATTCTTTTATTGTGTGAGTGTGTGTTTCTTTTATCTTTCTTTTGTTTTATCTTCTACTTGCTTTAGTCATTAGACTGCGACCATGCTGGAGCACCGCCTATTCTCTTAGTCTCTTTTGCTGAACCACTAAGTTACAGGGACACAAAAACATATCACACTGGTTGCTAAATGGTGGGGGAAGGGAACAAATGCAAACACAAAGACACACACAACAGGCGTCTTCTAGTTTCTCATTTCTTTATTGCCCACACCAGGAGGCTTGTGATTACTGAAAATATGGATGAACTAGAGACGACAGAAACGAGATTGAGCACGACAACAAGGGATTGAGTCGACTTACATTGACATCAAACCCAAAGTGATAGAACTGGTATGATTTATACACATCCCCCGGATCAAGAAATGAAAGCAAAGTCGACCTCGGCAGAATTTGAACTCAGAAGTAACAAAAGACGAAATACCGCCAAAGCATTTTGCCCACGTGCTAACATTTCTGCCAGTTCACTGCCTTAAAAATATATGGAATGCTTCACATATTTGGGTGTCATCCTTGCAAAGGGGCCATGCTAATCTTCACTGTATCATTCCAATTTTAGTATATGTATTGCCAAAGCAATACATATACTAAGCGTCTTTCAGTTTCTGTCTACCAAATCCACTCACAAGGCTTTGGTCAACCTGAAGCTACAGTAGAAGACACTTACCCAGAACCATGTGGTTGAGACACAAGCTTCTTACCACACAGCCATTCCTGCACCTATATATACATGTATATAGTAAGCGGCGGGATATAAATAGTATCCAAGCAGATGCTGAATTTCTCTATGTAAAATACCAAGGCTGGTTCCTTCAGATGGTGTGTAGAAATACACAAAAAGTTTGAAAGTTCAAATTTTTTATTCTCTTATATTCTTTCTTTTACTTGTTTCAGTCATTTGACTGTGGCCAAGCTGGAGCAACCACCTTTAGTCGAGCAAATTGACCACCAGGACTATTCTTGTTAGCCTAGCAGTTAATCTATCGGTTCTTTCGCCGAACCGCTAAGTTACGGGGACGTAAATGCACCAGCATCGATTGTCAAACAATGTTGGAGGGACAAGCCAGATGC
>NW_021825804.1:12500-14440 GCF_006345805.1 Octopus sinensis | reverse complement strand
TATATATTTATATATATACATGTATTTATATATATATATTATATATATGCATATATATACGAGTGTGCGCGCGCGCATGTATATATACATTTGTACACACAAACATATATATTATATATACTTATGTATATATAAAGATTTATATATACATATGTGTATATATGTACATACTTTTATATGTTAAGATATATATGCACTCTCCTATCTATATACATATATTTGTATATATCTCTGTGTGTGTGCCTGTAGATGTACATGGATATATATGTATGCATGTATATATATATATATATAATATATATATATATATATTATATATATGTATACATACATACATGCATACATATATACCATACATACATATACATATATATCTTCTGTATAAATACAAACATGTATAATATATATATGTACGTGCATATAACATGCATACATATATACATATATATATTATATATATATAATATATATATTTACGTACATATAAACATACATATAAGTATGTATATGTTTATCTGTTTGCTTTTCTTCTTCCTCCAGGCTTGTGTAAGAAAAACTTAGCATGAGCTTCGATGAAGGCTTCTACCATAGGTTTCTATTATTTCTATACTCCATATTATTTTACTTCTTCAGAACAACAGTGACATAACAACTTGCCTTGTTTCTACCCTTATCTCCACCCGCCAATATGTCTGCTCTGAATTTAATTACGATTGTTGCCTCAGTTGTTGTTGTTGTTGTTGTCTTCGCCTTTGCTGTGGTTTCTGCTTTTGCTGCTGCCTTGTAATTGTTATTGTTATTGTTGTTTTTGTTGCTGTTTTCGCTTCCCTCTTTCCTGTACTTCGTCATCCCCACCAACACCACATCATCCTCCTCATTATCATCATCATAGCCGTCTTCATCATCAACAGTATCGTCATCATCAAAATCTTTATCATCATCATTACCATCATCACTACCACCACCATCATCACATTTGTCATTATCCATCATATTTATATTAATTTTCATCTGTACCATCTCCTCCTCCTCTTCTTTAATCTTCTTGCTGTTGTTGTTGTTGTTGTTGTTGTTCTTGTCCTTGTTCTTCTTCTTCTCTTTCTTCTTCTTCTTCTCCTCCTCCTCCTTTTTTCTTTTTCTTCCTCTTTTGTATTGTTGTTTAATCAACTTTCATGTTATTCATTCTCTTAGGCAAATATCGCCTCGAAATATCTCCACCCCGTCCATAATCACCACCACAACCCCCAATTATATTTGCCAGGGATGCCCATATATTTGCTTCAACAGCAGCGAATTGTCCCTTTCTCCTTCGGATCAACTTACCACAAAGCAATTTTAGTCACTTGGCTTAGTGGTTTAGGTAGCAGGCTCATGATCATAACGTCATGTGTTCGATCTGTAGCCTTGGTTACGCATTGTATCCTTGAGCTGAGTGTTTCGTTTTACGTTGCTCCAGTCTATCCGCAGACTTAGGTTTGGGTTCAGCCATGGGACTCGTAAGGCTGAAGCTTTTCACGGTTTCCATTGCGTATAACGGATTGAGATTACAGGTACAACTGTGAATGAGACGCCGCAGAATTAATTTCCCAGGTATTGCTGGAATTCATTTACGGCAGAGTGAACGGCGCAAGCTATGCAAGCATGTGAAACGGATATTAAATGATGATGGTGTTGATGATGACGATGACAATGACGATGATGACGATGATAATCATGATGACCATGATGATGATCATGATAACAATGGTGATCATGATAATGATGATCATCATCATATTGATGACGATGATTATGTTGATGATGATGTTGACGATGATGATGATGATGATGAAAGCGAAGACGATAATGATATACGAAGATAATCATAATGATGATGATGATGATAATGATAATGATGAAGTTGATGACGATGAGGATAATGATCATGACGATAAGGATGA
>NW_021825804.1:0-7500 GCF_006345805.1 Octopus sinensis | reverse complement strand
TTCGCTATAGCTACCGACAGAAGAAAACTGCCTGACCACTGTTATTCAGTAACAATAATAATAATATAATAATAATAATACTAATAATAATAATAAGAATAATAATTAATATATAATAAAAATAATAATATTGTAACCGCCTTGGCATCTCAAGGCGTTACATACCAGTGATCGTAGGGGCACTAGGAATGATCAAGAAGGGAACGAAATTATATGAGATGATCCCTGCAAGAAGTGCAAAAGATTGTCTTAACTGGTACGTCACACGTATTGAGAAGAACATTGTCGATGTGGAGAACTATTACTACCCATGTATTTTTTAAATGTAACTTTAAAAAGAAATGAACGAACTAGTGAGTTTAGTTTAATGGCCTACCAATGTTATACTATGAGTTTCTTTGCCCTAGGAGTCGGGAAGACACTCGGCAAGATGAATGGAAGCAGGAATGAAAGAAGAAAAAAAGATAATAATAATAATAATACTAATAATAATAATCATAATAATAATAATGAATAAAGATAATAATAATAAAATAAAAATAATAATAACTGCCCAGATCTCGCGAGTGAGCTACAAAAGATAACCTTGATGGGTACAGCCCGTATTCTACGGAAAGAACTCTCCATCTGAAATGGAATAAATGTGATGATACTTCTAGCATGCCTAGCAAACCGAAAGTGCCCTTGCTATTCTTGGCCTCCGGAGGATGCCCGGTACATTATAAAGTTATAATGAAAAGAGATGATGATGATGATGATGATGATGATGATGATGATGATGATGATAATAATCCACACTTGTTGAGTCAAGTTTGGATTGGACTTGACAGAGCAAAAAATTGGTACGACCACAAACCTGAAGGCATCGTCGAAAATAGAAATGCAAAGACCCTATAGAATTTTATGATTTAGTGCGACCATAAGATAGAGAATAGGAAGCCGGACATAGTCTTAATTGAGAAAGAAAACACGATGCTGGATCATAGCTATAGCATGCCCAGCTGGCAATAAGGTATGCGATAAGGAAGAAAGAAAAATCGAGAGATATGACAGGTTAGCTTGGGAAGTTAAGCAGTTCTGATCACTGTAAAAGGTAGCAGTAGTACCAATAATTGTGGGAGACCTGGAAACAGTAAGCAAAAATCTCGAGAAGTACGTGGAACAAATATGGGCTGCAATATGGGTCGAGCACTTGCAGAAAACAGCACTGCTTGGAACCGCTCGAATACTCCGGAAAGTACTCGAAAAATAAGAGGTGTTATCTTAGTTCACTAGTAGTGAACAGCTGACAATGTAGTACATCTCCAGCGTTAGAAGCTGTGCAAGACAATAATGATAATAATAATATAATAATAATAATAATAATAATAATATAATAATATATAATAATAATAATTAATAGTAATAATAATAATATGAACGAACTATTGAGTATGGTTTAATGGCCTACCAATGATACTATGAGTTTCTTTGCCCTAGGAGTCGCGGAAAAACAATCGGCAAGGAAATGGAATCAAATTTGAAAGAAAGGAAAAAAAAAAACAATAATAATAATAATAATAATAATAATAATAATAATAATAATAAATGCCCTGATGCAGTACCAGGCAGTAGCTCTCATGGCTTCTGACTTAACTGATTGGAAGTGTTATATGTACATGTTTTGTCTTGGTATAAAGATGGGCTACAGCAAATATTCTGCCTCACAATACCAAGATTTGCTTGTCAGTTGTTTGACCTTAACCAGTTGAGCATTGTCCCTTAGTGGCTGACGATATGTGCATCTCTGATCACGAGCAGAAGTAGGGGGGGAGCATCATAGCCATGTGTTGAGAGGGATTCTTTGGGGTTGAATAGTTCACCTCTGGGAAACATGGGGGGTTGTTCTTTCAACATCCTTAAACAACCCTTATTCAGGGACCGTTTGAGCGGGATGGGCTACTCAACCTGAAGAAAATTCTAACTGGGCCCCACTGCAAGGTCATGTGCTTTTATCTTGATATGAGATCACCATGTCGCGCCACATATGGTTGTGTGAGCATGTGCCTGGTGTACCTTTATCAGACGGGTAGTCATGATGGGTATATTGGGCTTCGTATATTTTACCCCAGTGTCACTTTGATGGCATGAACTGCTCTCTCACTCAATAATAATAATAATAATAATAATAATAATGATTTAAAAATTTGGCACGAGATCAACAGGTTTGGGAGAGGAGCTAAGTCGATTAAATCGACTCTACTGTTCTACTGGTATTCAATTTATAGACCCCGAAAGAATGAAAGGTGTAGTCGACCTCTGCGGAATTTGAACTCAGGACGTTAAAATGGACGTAATGTCATTAAACAATTTGTCCGGCGTCCAAATGGTTCTGCCAGTTGAATGCAAATAATAAAAAAAATTTTAATTTGGCAGAAAGCCAGGAATTTCGTGGGATAGGAGTAAGTCGATTAAATCGACTCTAGTGTTCAACTGGTGTTTATTTTCTCGACCCCGAAAGATTGAAGGGAAAGTAGGCCCCGGCAGAATTTGAACTCAGAAAGCAATGACGGACGAAATGCCACTATGCAATTTGTCTGGTGTTCTAACGGTTCTGCCAGCTCACCACAAATAATTAATGAAGGAAAAATATAGCTTCGCAATTTGTGAGATTCCAAAACCAATTACATCGTTATTTTGGAATTGATGTTTACCGGTTTTTCTTTATTTATTCTCTATAATTTGCCAGTGATTGTTACATTTTCTGCTACAACATAACTGGAGAGTAAGGGAAGAGAAAGTATGAGAGAGAGAAAGAGAGAGCGAGAGAAGCGCCGAGAAAGTATTTAGTTAGTAACCGAGTAAGAGAGAGAGACAGGAAGAGAAAGAAACGGAAATATAGAATTTAAGTTTTATAATCTAATTTGAACTGTAAAATAACGAGCAGGTTTATATTTGTACGCTGAATTATAGTTTCAATATACATAACTTCACACCACACATACACATAAATATATATATGTGTATATATATATATAATATATATATATATATATATATATATATATACATACAAACACACACACATATATATATATAATGTATATATATATATATATATATATATATATATATATATATATATATATATATATATATATATATATATGATGTATGTATGTATATATATGCTCGTACAGGTATATTTGCGTTCAAGAGTGAATTCGTTCATGTAGAAAACAGACAAAAAAACAAATATATAGCTTATTCGTCAGTAATAAGATAAATAACAATAGCAAAAATAATGGAAAACCACAACAATAATATCAATTGTAGTACCATTAGCAGCAGTCGCTGTAGAAGTAGTAGTAGTAGTAGTAGTAGTAGTATAGTAGTAGTAGTAGTAGTAGCCCTGTAATCTTCTTCTTCGTCATCATCGTCAGCACCCCTATCATTACCATGATCAGTAACTTTATTTTCATCATCATCATCATCATCATCAGCATCATTATTATTATTATCATCATCATTATTGTTATTACTATTATTAGCAGTAGTAGTATTAGTAGTTGTAGCAGCACCATAATCATCATCATCATCATCATTTTCGTCATCTTCATTTTCCATCATTATCTTTATTAGTATCTTCATCATCATCATCATCATCGTCATCATTTTTATTCTGCTCACTATCATTATTATCATCATTATCATTATCATTTTTAAATATATTTTCAACGCAAGAGAATGGATCAATTTCTGAGCAAATCACGATTTGTGCTCTGCCAGCCTCCAGGGTAAAGTCGTTTAAATGAAATCAACAATACATCGAACAATATAAACGAACCTCGGATATTGTAGATTTTTACTGTTAAAGTCAGCCATTTTCTGTGGTGTACTTTCACGAATCGGAACTTGTTCTGGATACGAAAAGTAGTGGCAACGTATATAGCTGGCGGTCTATAACAATAGCTGCATTAATGATAAAGTAGGTGCCCACCACACGTGACTCGCGCTAACAGCCTATTTAATCGAATTTTATATTATCGTCATATAATCGTCGAGTTTATGTGTATGTATATATATGTATATATGTATGTATGTATATTTATATGCACATTTTTGCGTTGCACTTTCTATTGGATGATGTTAATAAGTGATATCAAGGTGCGAGCGCGCGTGTCTGCGCGCATTTGTGCATATCTGTGTGTATTTCTCCATAGTGTGTATATATGTACATATATATATACATATATATGTATATATGTATATTATATGTATATATATGTATATATATATATATATATATATATATATATAATCTATATATTATATATATATATATAAATATTATTATCATCATCATCATCACCATCATCATCATTATTACTATATTATATTATCATATTATATTCATTATTATTTTATTATTATTATTATTATTATTATTATTATTATTATTATTGCCTTTGCACACCTTCTAACGCTGGAGATATACTACAGTGTCCGCTATTCACTACCAGTGAACTAAGGTAACACCTCTTGTTTTTCGAGCACCTTCTGGAGTATTTGAGCGGTTCCAGGCAGTGCTGTTTTCTGCAAGTGCTCCACCCTCATTGCAGCCCCTATTTGTTCCACGTATTTCTCAAGATTTTTGCTCACTGTTCCCAGGCCTCCGACAATTATTGGTACTACTGCTACCTTTTTCATCGACCACAACTGCTTAACTTCCCAAGCTAACCTGTCATATCTCTCGACTTTTCTTTCTTCCTTATAGTATACCTTGTTGCCAGCTGGGCATGCTATATCTATGATCCAGCATAGTTTGTTTTCTTTCTCAATAAAGATTATGTCCATCCCCCCTTTAACTATCTTATGGTCGCACTGAATCATAAAATACCATAGGTTCTTTGCATTTCCATTTTCGACGATGCCTTCAGGTTTGTAGTAGTACCAATTTTTTGCTCTGTCAAGTCCATACTTGTTGCAAAGTGTCCAATGGACAAGCCTGGCTATATTATCGTGGCTTCTTTTATATTCCTTCTTGGCCAATGGCGTACATTGGCTGGTAATATGCCATACGCTTTCACCGATTTGTCCACAGATTCTGCACTTATCTCTTTCTGCTGTGTAACCTATTCTGTATTTTATGTAGTTTGTTCTTAGTGCTTGCTCTTGGGCAGCACAGATTAGAGCCTCTGTTTCAGGTTTTAAATCACTTTTAGTCATCCACAACTATCTTTTTTCTCTGTCTGTCTTAATCTTCAACATTCCTATGAAATTGACCATGCATTCTTTTCTTTACCCACCTATTTTCAGATTTATTCGTTTTCAATTTCTTGTATGGTGCTTTTTCGTTGCAACCTTTCATCGTACGCAAGCCTGACCTTCTTAGGTCCAATAATTGCGGTTCTGTGGCATTTTTTACATACCTGCTATGTTGTTTTCTGCTGATCTAATGCTGTGTCCGCATCCAATAAGTCCTCTTCCCCCTCTTTTTATTTGTACATATAGTCTGTCTGTGTCACCTTTTGGTTGGAGTGACCCATACCTAGTTAGCAGCGGTTTAGTTCGTATGCTGTCCATGCGAGTACCTCTGCTCCATATCTAAGGAGAGAAACCGCCCAGGTATTGATAGCTCTGATCTTATTCCGCCCATTTAATTTCGACTTTAGGATCAGTTTCAGTCTGCGCAAGTACTCCTCCATAAATGTTTCTGTCATTTCTTTTTTCCATCAATTTATCCATTTCCAATATTCCCAAGTACTTATAGCTCGTCTCTTCTATCTACTTCATAACCTCCCCCGACGGTATCGTTAGCTCGTCGATAAATTTGATTTTGCCTCTCTCTTCAAAACTAACACACCACACTTTCTCTGTCCGAACTCCGTTCTAATATCAGCACTGAATGATGTACACCGTATCAACGAGGGAACTGATTTAGGCTTCACCTTTACCATAAAGTTTGAGGTCATCCATGAATAACGAATAGTTGACATTTTGACATACCTAGCTTTTGCTTTCCTCAGAATCAGTGTTAGTGGTATCAAGCACAGTACAAAGATCAGTGGGGACAGGCAGTCCGCTTTGATGATGCCTCGCCTAATTTGTACTGTCCCTAAGCTTCTCCCGTATGCTGTCAGGTCCGTCCTCCAATTCACTATACTTTTTCAAAGCAATCGCTTAACATTCGATACAATACCAAATAGGTTCACACACTCCATAATCTAAGACTGTGGGATCATATCGTACGCCTTACGATAGTCGATTCATGACATGGCTAAGTTACTTTTCTTCCTCTTGCAGTCTCTAAGTACAGTTTTGTCTATCAGGAGTTGATCCTTGGTACCTCTGCACTTGCGCTAGCAACCCTTCTGTTCAAATGGCAGGACTCCATTTTCTCCAAATGTTCGTACATTGACTCTGCGAATATTCCAGTCAATAACTTCCACATAAGTGACAAACAGGATATCGGCCTGTAATTGTCTACCGTATTGCCTTTTTCGATGTTTTTCAAGCACAGCACTGTCCTACCCAATGTCAACCACTCTGGTATTACTTGGTCGACACTACTGGTATTAGCTGGTATTACTTCATCGACAACCCGCATCGGTTGTCAACCGGTGGTAGGGAAAAGCATAGACATACACACACACATATATGTATGTGGTTATATGTATATATATATATATATGTGTGTGTGTGTGTATCTGTGTGTGTCTGTGTACATATACATATATACACATACATGCATACACGAACACATACATACATTCATATATATTTGTTAGTAACATAACGGAGGTGCCTATTATCTCTCTCTTCGCCTATCTTTTCTTTCTCTCTTTACCACACACACACACAACACACATCACACACACCACCATATATATATATAATATATATATATATATATATATAATATATATATTTAGATAGATAGCTAGATAGGTAGATAGATAGATATAGATAGATAGATAGATTGATAGATAGATAGAATATAGATAGATAGATCGATAGATAGATAGATAGATAGATAGATAGATAGATAGATAGATAGATAGATAGGGAGAGAGAGGGGGAAATGAAGAATAAGTGAAAGAGACAGAGCAATGAATTAAATAGCTTGTTAGACGGATATGCAAAACTTAGTGAACGAAAAGTGTAGAGAATGTTGCGTGCATATATATATATATATATATGCATATGCATATGTGGGCGGCTAGCAACAATTACATTTAATATATATATATATGTACATACATACACTCACCACACACACACCATATATTAAATACATATATACATATATATAAATATATGGTATATATAATATTATCCATATATATATATATAATATATATATATATATATATATATATATATATATAAATAATACATAGATACATACAGACACACACACACATATATATATACTTGTTTACTGCCTTTAAAGAGGTAGCTATAAATTGCTTTAGCTCTCGTAATTTCCACGGAGCCCTGAATTTCCGAATCTAAATT
>NW_021825803.1:10000-14448 GCF_006345805.1 Octopus sinensis | reverse complement strand
AAACGAAAGAATGGGAGAATGAAAGAATAAAGGAATGAAAACTAAGTGAAAGAATAAGAGAATATAGAAATAAAAAAGAGAATAAACGAACGAAAGAATGGGAGAATGAAAGAATAAAGTGAATAAGTGAAAGAATAAGAGAATATAGAAATAAAAAAAAGAATAAACGAACGAAAGAATGGGAAAATGAAAGAATAAAGGAATGAAAACTAAGTGAAAGAATAAGAGAATATAGAAATAAAAAAAAGAATAAACGAACGAAAGAATGGGAGAATGAAAGAATAAAGGAGTGAAAACTAAGTGAAAGAATAAGAGAATATAGAAATAATAAAAAAAGAATAAACGAACGAAAGAATGGGAGAATGAAAGAATAAAGGAGTGAAAACTAAGTGAAAGAATAAGAGAATATAGAAATAATAAAAAAAGAATAAACGAACGAAAGAAAGGGAGAATGAAAGAATAAAGGAATGAAAACTAAGTGAAAGAATAAGAGAATATAGAAATAATAAAAAAAGAATAAACGAACGAAAGAAAGGGAGAATGAAAGAATAAAGGAATGAAAACTAAGTGAAAGAATAAGAGAATATAGAAATGATAAAAAAAGAATAAACGAACGAAAGAATGGGAGAATGAAAGAATAAAGGAATGAAAACTAAGTGAAAGAATAAGAGAATATAGAAATAATAAAAAGAATAAACGAATGAAGGAATGGGAGAATGAAAGAATAAGAGAATATAGAAATAAAAAAAGAATAAACGAACGAAAGAATGGGAGAATGAAAGAATAAAGGAATGAAAACTAAGTGAAAGAATAAGAGAATATAGAAATAAAAAAAAGAATAAACGAACGAAAGAATGGGAGAATGAAAGAATAAAGGAATGAAAACTAAGTGAAAGAATAAGAGAACGTATGAATGAAAGAATGAATGGATATGAATGAAAGAATGAGTGAATGAAAGAATAAAGGAATGAAAACTAAGTGAAAGAATAAGAGAATATAGAAATAAAAAAAGAATAAACGAACGAAAGAATGGGAGAATGAAAGAATAAAGGAATGAAAACTAAGTGAAAGAATAAGAGAATATAGAAATAATAAAAAAAGAATAAACGAACGAAAGAATTAAAAAGATGAAATAATTGAATAAAGAAAAACAACGAACGGAATGGATGGATAAAAGTATAAATGAATGAAAATAATGAAAGAATTATAAATGAAAGAAGGAATGAAAAGTGAAAGTGATGCAGTTCGTTTTTTGCGCTAACCTTCACGGATGGGATCACTCGTACCCGTTATTCAGGAAACAGAGGAGAGTCGTTATTAAACTGTGTTCCACTGTCTCTGTTCTCGTTTTTTTTCTTCCTTTTTTTTTTTTCTTTTTGGTGTAGTACGTACACACACACTCACACACACACACACACACACACACACACATACACACACGCGCGCATGCACGGGTGCGCGCACACATATTCGCACAGCCAAAGAAACAAACACAAATATACGTTGACGCATGCACCAAAGTTACTCAGAGACAAGCACACGCACACACGCACACACATACACACACACAGTGATATATGTAAAGAAACACACACATACACGGACATATAGATATACACAAACGTAGACAGATACACACACACATAGACACACGTGCACATATATCTACCCGCCTACATACACATACATACACAGGCAAAAACAAACTCTTGGCTCTTTACCACAGATACGCAGACACGTGCACATGAATACACACGCACGCACACACACATTATCAAAGAAAAACAAGCACACATACACACACAAAGATACGACCATGCAAACACTGACGTACACAGATACATGCACTCTCTCACACACACACACAAAGAAGCAAAATCAAACACACGCATACATCACATATCCTAGCAGAAAGGCAAATACGCAAACATACATATGCACACACACACACACACACACACACACACACACACACACACATACACACACACACATATACACACAAATACTTAGAGAAGTACACACACATATTACAGATACATATAGACATAGGAACAAAGACTCACACACACAAACACTCACACATACACGTTCACACACACACAGCAGAAATCTATCACACATATACTCACAGAGAAAGACTAATAAAAGAAACATACGCACACACACACACACACACTCACACACACTCACACGCTCATACACCCACACAGACATATACACAAAAACAAACACACAGACCACAGATACACACGGACAAAGAAGCACAAACGCACACACACAGACATACACACACATATACACCACACATATATACACAAATACATAGACAGACAAAAGCAAACTACACACAGATACACACACCACACATACAAACACGCACTCACACATACTGATACAAAGAGATACAGATGTACAGACACATGCAAACAGTAATCACGTGATCCATTGTTCACGGTTTATTCAATATTTTGCTGATCCGCCATTGATATAGAGTGATCAAGAGAGAAGCATATTCGAATTGAAATGATTATTCCGGTCACACGAAGAAATTTCGCTCATCGTCATACAAGAATTCGTTCACACTTATATTCTTCAACGATGTTGCCTTTAAAAGATAAGCTGGTTTTAACCAGATAACAACTTTGGTTCCTGAGTCATGGTGTTTCACATACAGTGTTGTCAAGGCTGACAAAACGAAGATCGGAAAAACTGTTTCAAACTTGACAATTCTTTATGGCTTACTTAAGATTATTTCCAGGATTAAGAAATTATATAAATTATAAATTACCTGGTTGCCGGTTGTGATAAGAATTTATTAGCTTTGGAAAGTAATTTGCAAGATTACGGTTGGTTCTTTACTTACATTCATAGCCATCACGTCTTGGAGACAGCTGTGGAAGACTACCATATATAAATATAATATATATTATATATATATAATATATAATATTATATATAATATATATGCATATACATATATATATATTTGGATATATATATATATATATATAATATATATATATATATACAAATATATATGTATGTATATATATGTGTGTATGTATGTATGTATGTATGTATGTATGTAGTATGTATTATGTATGTATGTATGTATGTATGTATATATATATATATATAATATATATATATATATATATATATATATATAACATATGCATATGTGGGTAAAGGACGTCACCAACGGTAACAACATGTAATATGAAAACAAATGAGTTCAATATGCAAACAACGAGAGAAACAAAAGGAAAACAGGACAAGTAACATAAAGAACGACCCTTCATCGGTTGTCAATCTCATCCTCATTTCGAGCACTGAACGACAGTATGCGTCTTCGAAGACAGTTGCTCCCATAAGTACGAAAATAAAATTTGGGATTTATGGAGGGAGAACAAAAACAGGACAGCGGAGATATACAAGAAAGCCGAACGAAAGCAAACATGGTGGTTCGTTAGACCAGAACGAGGGTAAAATAGCGAACGCTGGAGAAATGTTTTCTTTGACAAGAGAAAGATAGAAAAGAGAGATAAGTTACTCCAGTCTTTAGGACAGCCCTGAAAGAAAAGAAGGCTTAGGTTGTCCCAGGGCTAGTAGTAGAAGATACTTTCCCTAGGTGCCACGCATTGGGACTGAACTCGGTCCCATGTAGTTAGAAGCAAGATCCTTACCACGTGAGGAAAAGAAAGATGGAAGATGGTCACGTATAAGCAACGAGAGAGCGAGAGAGTAAAGGAGAAAGAAGGGGTAAGAGAAACAGAAAACGATGAAGAGAAGAAAAAAGGGAATTAGTGAAAGGATAAGAGAAAAACGAGAGGGAAAAAACAGTATAGAGTAGAGTCGCATCAAAAAGATTAAGATAAACTTAGTAAGAAATGGATGCGTAGTGTTCAATCAAATAATGTATCATCATTTGATTGAATGATACGCATCCATTTCCAACTAAGTTTATGTATATGTATGTGTGTATATATATATACATATATACATATATAATACATATATATATATATATTATATATATATATATATATATAAATAAACATATATATATAAACATAGGCGCGACAGAGTGAAAAGAAGTTTCCTTCCCAAATCACATGGTTCTGGGTTCAGTCCCATTGTGTGGCACCTTAGGCAAGCGTCTTCTACTATAACCTCAGGCCGACACATCCTTGTAAGTGGATTTGGCAGACGGAAAACGGAAGAAAAAACCCTTTGTACGTGTGTGTTTCTGAATCTATGTATGTATATATATATATATATATATAATATATATATATATATATATATATATATATATATATAAACATATATATACACATACATACATGTTGACTCTCTTGTGCTAGACAACTATATAAAAAAAAAGAAAACAGGATGAACGATATTCCTGCTTCAGGCAAGTTGATATATCGAAAAGGTTCATC
>NW_021825803.1:0-2500 GCF_006345805.1 Octopus sinensis | reverse complement strand
GGATTTGCACCTGTACTTCAAAAGGGACAGCCTTGTCACTTTCTGTGTCCCGCTGAATCTCCCCGGGAACTACCTTAAGGGTACGCTTGTCTGTGGAGTACTCAGCCACTTGCACGTTATTTTCACGAGCAGGTTGATCCGTTGACCATATCAAGTGGAACGCTCGTCGTCGTAACCGACGGAATGCCAGATAGCATGTCTTGAGATGAAGAGCTGTTAGGATTCTTTGTTTCTTTATTTTGGAAAATGTCTAAGATGAACGAGCAAATGTTGGAGCCTTTTATTGGAACTTTTCAAATAATTCCTATCCTGTTCCATACCATTTTGGTTATTTTCTAAACGTATCTTGCAAGTTGAGCAGATTGAATATATTTTGGCCTGTCTTTGATTATTGCTGACATCATAATAATCTATAAGCATTTGAGAGAACGGGGGAAGAATTCTTCTTTGGAATTGGATCTCGATGTACATATAAATCTTTTTAATTTGGCACGGAAATATTGGGTTTAAAAACCGTTTGGGACAGAAAACTCGAAGTCCGCCCGTGGGACTCGAACCCGCATCCCCTGTAGTTATGACTGGCGTTCGAAAAATTGCTTTACCACAATTGTAGAACGCCTATCATGTCTACAGGAGATCTGGCTACGAGTCCCATGAGGGGCGTTTGGCTTTTTCTATCCAAAATGGTTTCTCAACCCGATATTATTATTTATCTGTTCTAATTTATAGCTTTTATTTTTAAAAAGAAGATGATGAACCGAATCGTGATGAGCTGGCTGAATCGTTAGCACATCAGGCAAAATGCTCAGCAGCATTTCGTTCGTCTTTACGTCCTGAGTTCAAATCCTACCTGGGCCGACTTTGCCTTTCATCTTTTCGGAGTCGAGGAAAATAGGTACCTGCTTAACACTGGGGTCGCTGTAATAGACTTAGCCCTTTCCCAGATCTTGCTGACCTTGTGCCAAAACTTTGGAGCCTATTATTACTAGTTTTAAATGTACGTCGAGATCCAATTCAAAAGAAGATTTCTTTGATTAGGTTATCCTGCCTCGTTGTAAACATCAATTATTTCTTGTTCACTCATAAAACTGTGTTTTATATTAGTATTTCACCAATCAATTGAATTCATCTATCAACAGAGACTACCGCTTCCTTTTTTTCATCCCTGTTTTCTCTACTGGTTAATTGTTGGTGGACTTGCAACCACCGCACAATTCTGAGTCAGTGTAAGGAAGAACAAAAGCTGCGTCTTCATTTACATTCATCCGTTTCCCAGCATTACTTTAATCCATTCTCAATGTAAGATCCTTTACTGCAAGATTAGTTAATTAACGAGCTCAAGGAATCAGATTATTATATGTTCTGTTTTTCTATTAAAGCTTTAAATCCTTGAAAGTCATTTCCAACATCTTCACCAGATGCAGATACAAATCCTGCTTACAGTTTATGCCAACCATTTTTCAGTGTGGAAAGTTCTACAGACTTACAAGTGTTGTCAGCTCAGTAAACCACGCCTTTTACACTAAGCCCCTTGAGAAACTCACAAACAGATCTGCCAGAGTTAACTACACTCAGTAGGTACCTCATAAAGTAGGTACCCTATTTACATTTGAAGGAACGTAGTAGCAACAGCTAAAATGCAGCTAATTTTTCTGTTCACAGATAAGAGATAATCCCTGATGAAGATTAAACAAGTTAATCTGATTCGCTCTTTCTGCTCACAGAAATTGAAATTGAAATCATCCAGGTTTTTAATGTTCTTGTTTGCTCTTTCACGTATTTAACAATTAGTTGTTGCCCTTCATTTCCCATCATTCTTCACACTTCTAAATGATCCTAAATTATATTTTTATTTAAAAGTTTTCTCTTATATTTCAAATTTTTTAAAAATCTACAAATAAAAGGCTTAACCTTTCCAGACCTTTTAACCTTTATAATCATTTATTTCTCCTCCAAAATCTCAGCTTAAATTTCTGCTTTATACTCTAACCCTAACCCCGAAACATTTCACAGCTCCCACCCAACTTGTATTTCGTTCTTTACTTATCACGTTACAACCATTTTAATTAAAACTAAATCTGTTACTCCCCTATTTTAACTTTCGTCATTTCTTCCTTTTTTTTTTTCATCTAAAATTACATCATTTTTTTCCTTGTAAATTTAAATTTAAAAAATAAACTTCCTTTAATAAAGAGCAGATTTCCTTCCGGATTTCTAGGTCTTTTTGTTTGTTTTTTGCCTGAATTACTCGTATATGTTGTTTGGAGTATTTTTTATTTTAAATAAACTTTTATTTATTTAACCTATTCCATTATTCTCCAATTTTACTCATTCTTTATTTCTATCTTTTTATGTTTCGTTAAATTACTTTTTCGCTATTTTTTCTCAACCCACACGGAAAATTAGCTTCGAAATGGCGCATATTTTCATGACGTAATTCTAAATGTTTGCTTTATAAAAATGTATTTCTTTAATAAACCAAACTCTCTTTACTTAAAAT
>NW_021825802.1:5000-14660 GCF_006345805.1 Octopus sinensis | reverse complement strand
AACTGACCACATGGACTGACTGACCAAGTCTCTATTCGCTACACTCTTATATCACCTAAACACTTCACACTGACTACATTACTAATGCTAAACAAGGTCTCTCGAAACAGCTAACACTGACCAATGTTTGTTTGACCAAACACTGACCAACGTCCTAAACACCACACAGTGACCAACGTCCCAAACACCACACAGTGACCAACGTCCCAAACACCATACAGTGACCAACGTCCCAAACACCACAGTGACCAAGATCCCAAACACCACTCACTAACCAAGGTCCCAAACACCGCTCACTGGCCAAGGTCCCAATCACCGCTCACTGGCCAAGGTCCCAATCACCGCTCACTAGCCAAGGTCCCACACACCACTTGCTAACCAAAGTGCGTTTGACCTCATTGACCATGTGGTTGACCTAACCATATCGCTATTAACTACACACTGACCAACTCTCGATTGACTGACTATACGCTGGACTATACATGACAAAAGCTCATGTCAAAATAATAATTTAATATCAAGTTGCTTTGAAGTGTCTATAAATGTATATAAAACATTTTAATTAGCATCTAGTTAATTAAATACATCAATATTGGTTTGTATAAACATGGGCATGTCCATGAATTATAAAATTCAAGATTCTTTCTCTTCAGCATGGGTTTGTGTGTGTGTGTTTCTGAAACATATGTATGCATGTATGTATATATATATATATATATATATATATATATATATGTATGTATATGTGATATATATATACACACACACACATACGCATATATAGATATACATGAAAGCACGTATATATATATGTGTGTTTGTGTGTATTTATATGCGTACATATGTACATATACACGAATATAATGTATACTTGCATATATACCCATATATTTGTATACATTTCTATTTGTGCATATCTGCATGTGCATACGCACACACAAAAGAAAAAGTTCTGAGGTCGATTTGCTCGACTAAACAAGTAAAAGAGAGTGTACATATTTTATATATATTTTATATATTATATATATATTTTATATATTATATATATATTTTATATATTATATATATATATTTATATATTATATATATATATATTTTATATATTATATATATTATATTTATATATATATTATTATATATAATATACATACATACACACACACACCACACACACACACGAATTAAACTATGTATATTAACAAATTCTCAACAACACAACGCTAGTAATTGAATGAACCAGAATAGTTTTCACTAACCATATTGTATTGTTATAAACAACGAGCCTCACCGAAATAGTCTAATTGTTATGTTGTTAGTTAGTTAATAGCTGTCGATAAAATATACCTGATTGACCCCCACATAGTTAATAATATTGATATAATAATAATACGCCGTCTATATCAATGAAATAAGCTGACAATCACGGCGGTCTTTGTATAGATTTGTTTAGTGAAAGCCAGCTTTTACTGCTGTTACTATCTTGTCTGTGAATCCATATCAACCAGCAGTACACACTCACACAACAGATATGTACTCTGTGTGTACGTGTACGTGTGTGTGTGCGTGTCAAGATACCACCGATTAAACACCGGTATTATGTAAAAAAAAAAAAAAATAAAAAAAGTTATATGTTTATATAATAAAAAGGTTAATCAATAATGAAGTGATCAATGAATGTAGATCGATAAAATAAGTGGCAGACAAGAGAAAATACAAAGCTTAATACGGATTGACTTAAGCATTACTTGAAATTGGTGCCGGTGCCCCTGTGCCGCAAACGAGCGACGGATATCTGTCTGTCTGTATGTCTGTCAGTTTATTTATTTGTCGATCTATTTTGTCTATCTGCCTATATATCCGTCTGTCCATCTAGTTATCTGTCTATTCATCTATGTATCAGTCTATCCGTCTATGTATCAGCCTATCCGTCTATGTATCAGTCTATCCGTCTATGTATCAGTCTATCCGTCTATGTGTCAGTCTATCCGTCTATGTGTCAGTCTATCCGTCTATGTATCAGCCTATCCGTCTATGTATCAGTCTATCCGTCTATGTATCAGCCTATCCGTCTATGTATCAGTCTATCCGTCTATGTATCAGCCTATCCGTCTATGTATCAGTCTATCCGTCTATGTATCAGCCTATCCGTCTATGTATCAGTCTATCCGTCTAGTATCAGCTATCCGTCTATGTGTCAGTCTATCCGTCTATGTATCAGTCTATCCGTCTATGTATCAGTCTATCCGTCTATGTATCAGTCTATCCGTCTATGTATCAGTCTATCCGTCTATGTGTCAGTCTATCCGTCTATGTGTCAGTCTATCCGTCTATGTGTCAGTCTATCCGTCTATGTGTCAGTCTATCCGTCTATGTGTCAGTCTATCTGTCTATGTGTCAGTCTATCCGTCTATGTGTCAGTCTATCCGTCTATGTGTCAGTCTATCCGTCTATGTGTCAGTCTATCCGTCTATGTGTCAGTCTATCCGTCTATGTGTCAGTCTATCCGTCTATGTATCAGTCTATCCGTCTATGTATCAGTCTATCCGTCTATGTATCAGTCTATCCGTCTATGTGTCAGTCTATCCGTCTATGTGTCAGTCTATCCGTCTATGTGTCAGTCTATCCGTCTATGTGTCAGTCTATCCGTCTATGTGTCAGTCTATCCGTCTATGTATCAGTCTATCCGTCTATGTATCAGCCTATCCGTCTATGTATCAGTCTATCCGTCTATGTATCAGTCTATCCGTCTATGTATCAGTCTATCCGTCTATGTATCAGTCTATCCGTCTATGTGTCAGTCTATCCGTCTATGTGTCAGTCTATCCGTCTATGTATCAGTCTATCCGTCTATGTATCAGTCTATCCGTCTATGTATCAGTCTATCCGTCTATGTATCAGTCTATCCGTCTATGTGTCAGTCTATCCGTCTATGTGTCAGTCTATCCGTCTATGTGTCAGTCTATCCGTCTATGTGTCAGTCTATCTGTCTATGTGTCAGTCTATCTGTCTATGTGTCAGTCTATCTGTCTATGTGTCAGTCTATCCGTCTATGTGTCAGTCTATCCGTCTATGTGTCAGTCTATCCGTCTATGTGTCAGTCTATCCGTCTATGTGTCAGTCTATCCGTCTATGTATCAGTCTATCCATCAATCTATCTGTCCGCCTATCCATCAATCTATCTGTCCGCCTATCCATCTCTCTATCCGTCTGTCTGTCTATCTATCCACCCGTCCATCTATCTATCCACCCGTCCATCTATCTATCCACCCGTCCATCCGTCTGTCTACCCGTCCATCCATCTGTCTACCCGCCCGTCCGTCCATCCACCTATCTATCTACCCATCTATCTATCTATCTATACCGATGGCTTCCTGATGATTTCATTTGAATGAAACAGTTCTAGTCCTGTAGAAGCTCCTTCTATAAAATAAATTAATTTACTCTGCTATGTATTGAGTACCTTATTTACTGTGGTTAACCCCGACTCAACCCGGGACCTACATATCTATACCTACCTAAAGATCTAAGTAAGGGGGACGTAATAGATAACTTTAGGCCCATCACTCTGCTCAATGCAGATTTGAACATTTTGGCCAAGTGTTTAGCCAAGAGGTTGGCGCTTGTCATCGAGAAACTGGCCGACGATGCGCAGACGTGTGCCGGGCCGGAGCATCCGTGACAACCTCCATCTGATGCGCTACATCGTAGACAGGGTAGTTAAGGTACCTGGCATGGGTGGGGCTCTAATCATTTTGAATCATTCCAAAGCTTTCGATAAGGTAGACTACCGATACTTGGAGGTTGTTCTTATAGCGGCTGGTTTCGGTCCCGCCTTCCGCGGCTGGATAGCTGCCTTGTACAGAGGCTTCCGTTCGGTAATTCGCGTGAATGGACATCTATCGAGACCTTTCGACATTGTGCGTTCGGTCTGTCAGGGATGACCCCCTCTCGTCGCTTCTGTACGTATTGACGACGATCTACCTATCTACCCATCTACCTTGTCTATCTATCTACCTATCTCTTACATCTATCAACGTGCACACATTCATATGGTATATGTATATTATGACATAACGTGTATGTATATATATATATATATATATATATATATATATATTATATATATATTGTAAGTGGGTAGATAGATGCCACGTGTTGATATCGAGAGGAGAGAGAAAGGGAGTTAGAGGTCCAACACGTGACCTGCTACTCGGAATTTCACTCCAGGCAGTCTTGAGCAGTCCACCCTTAAGCGAACCTCAGAGTAAGTAGTCTGTCAAGTTTCCTTGTAATAAAGATCTATATCGGATAATGTTTACACTATTTAAAATATATCTTAACGTATTTACGACACTTAAGGCAGTGAGCTGACAGAATCGTTAAGTGCGCCGGGCAAAGCGCTCAAGCGATGTTTCGTCCGTCTCTTACGCTCTGAGTTCAAATTCTGCTTAGGTTGACTTTTGCATTTCATCTTCCCGGAGTCGATAAAATAAGGACCAGTTAGTACTGGGGTCGGTGTAATCGACTTATCGCTGTCACCAGAATTGCTGGCCTTGTGCCAAAATTTGAAATCGATATATTGTATGGATTTTACATCTTGACAAAGGACCGAACACCTCGACATTGTAGTTGTTGTTCTTCTTGTTTAGCCCTGGGACAACCCTGATCCGGCAGAGTTATGATCAAAGGGGTTTCCAGTCGTAACCATTGTTGTCGTCTTTTTCTATATACAGGTCAGCGTTGGACAATCGATCTCTCCTTTTCCAAAACGGTGAGATGCGGATTTTTTGTTATTTCTAACAATGGTTAAACGACCAATCACATAAATTGGTGTGTGTGAGCGCGCGTTTATGTATACGTGACGACGTAGACGCGAATGAGAACATTTTACGTTTGTAGATAGACAGATTGATGGACCGATGTTTGCTAGTCTCTCGTGGTCCGAGCAAGACGGTTCTGCTTGAAATTTCTTGCTGAACAACCTGTACGAATGATTTGTTTATGGTGCTCAAATGGCTGTGCTTGTACGTTAGCTCGCTCTGTCTCAAATCGACGTTGCCTGAACAGATGCACAGCGTACCTGGATGGAAGCACTCCGTCGGTTACGACGATGAGGGTTCCGGTTGATCCGATCAACGGAACAGCCTGCTCGTGAAATTAACGTGTAAGTGGCTGAGCACTCCACAGACAGGTACAACAGAAACAGGAAGTAAGAGTGAGAGAAAGTTGTGGTGAAAGAGTACAGCAGGGATCACCACCATCCCTGCCGGGGCCTCGTGGAGCTTTAGATGTTTTCGCTCAATAAACACTCACAACGCCCGGTCTGGGAATCGAAACCGCGATCCTACGACCGCGAGTCCGCTGCCCTAACCACTGGGCCATTGCGCCTCCACACAGCGTACCACGCATCAGGAGACGGAGGGATCGCAGAGCAACGTGAGATGAAATGGTTTACTCGAGAACACAACGCAGCAGCAGGTCAAAGAACGGAAACGTACAGTGGTACATAGGCACAATTAGATAGATTCAAAGAGCTGCCATTAAAGTAGCTTTGGCATAGTTTCAGTGTCTGTCTGTTTGTCTATCTATCTGTCTCTATCTATCTGTCTCTATCTATCTGTCTCTATCTATCTGTCTCTGTCTCTCTGCCTCTATCTCTCTGCCTCTATCTATCTGTCTCTATCTATCTGTCTCTGTCTCTCTGCCTCTATCTCTCTGCCTCTATCTATCTGTCTCTATCTATCTGTCTCTATCTATCTGTCTCTGTCTCTCTGTCTCTATCTATCTGTCTCTATCTATCTGTCTCTATCTATCTGTCTCTATCTATCTGTCTCTATCTATCTGTCTCTATCTATCTGTCTCTCTGCCTCTATCTATCTGTCTCTATCTATCTGTCTCTCTCTATCTGTCTCTCTCTATCTGTCTCTATCTGTCTCTCACTTTCTATCTATCTGTCTCTATCTATCTGTCTCTATCTATCTGTCTCTATCTATCGTCTCTATCTATCTGTCTCTATCTATCTGTCTCTATCTATCTGTCTCTATCTATCTGTCTCTATCTATCTGTCTCTATCTATCTGTCTCTATCTATCTGTCTCTATCTATCTGTCTCTATCTATCTGTCTCTATCTATCTGTCTCTATCTATCTGTCTCTATCTATCTGTCTCTATATCTGTCTCTATCTATCTGTCTCGTCTCTCTGCCTCTATCTATCTGTCTCTATCTATCTGTCTCTATCTATCTGTCTCTATCTATCTGTCTCTATCTATCTGTCTCTATCTATCTGTCTCTATCTATCTGTCTCTATCTATCTGTCTCTATCTATCTGTCTCTATCTATCTGTCTCTATCTATCTGTCTCTATCTATCTGTCTCTATCTATCTGTCTCTGTCTATCTGTCTCTGTCTCTCTGCCTCTATCTATCTGTCTCTATCTATCTGTCTCTATCTATCTGTCTCTATCTATCTGTCTCTATCTATCTGTCTCTATCTATCTGTCTCTATCTATCTGTCTCTATCTATCTGTCTCTATCTATCTGTCTCTATCTATCTGTCTCTATCTATCTGTCTCTATCTATCTGTCTCTATCTATCTGTCTCTGTCTCTCTGCCTCTATCTATCTGCCTCTATCTATCTGCCTCTATCTATCTGCCTCTATCTATCTGCCTCTATCTATCTGTCTCTATCTATCTGTCTCTATCTATCTGTCTCTATCTATCTGTCTCTATCTATCTGTCTCTATCTATCTGTCTCTATCTATCTGTCTCTATCTATCTGTCTCTATCTATCTGTCTCTATCTATCTGTCTCTATCTGTCTCTGTCTCTCTGCCTCTGTCTGTCTGTCTCTGTCTCTCTGCCTCTGTCTGTCTGTCTCTCTCTGTCTGTCTATCTATGTCTGTCTGTCCGTCCGTCTATCTGTCTATCCATTCATCTAGCCATCCATCTATCTATCCATCCATCTCTCTCTCTCTCTCTCTCTCTCTCTCTCTCTCTCTCTCATTTATATATATATATATAATATATATATATATATATATATATATATATATATATATATAATATATGTATCCTGCATAACCAACAGGTTGGTTGGTGATGGCGTTGTTGTTGGCAGTGATGATAATCATGATGTTGATGATGAATATAGTACTGCTCTGTAACTATATACCCAATAACCAGTTTCGATTCCCAGCTGGTCTAGTGTCAACCTTTTATGTGCCTTGGGGAAACGTCATGCAATTAAAAAACGATAACCCGCGAATTGAGCGTGCAACGCAATTAACCCTCTCCCCCACCCCGACTATCGTCACCGGATGAACGGGGTGGGTGGGGTGGTGACCTGGGTATCACTCGCTTAATCGACTTCTACGGATATGGATGACTGTGCCGTTAAGAAATCCGTTTCGCAACAATGTAGTTTTTGGTTCGGTCCCAAAGTGCGGCACCTTGATCAAACATCTTCTCCAGTCACCCGAAGATCCAGCGAAGCTTTGCGGGTAAAATTTGTAAGACAGAATGTGGAAGAATGTCAGAATGACCAGGTCCAATTGCTGGGGAGTAGTAGGCTCCCATCCTCCGTTCGATTTAACACCACCAGACCCTGAGTGCCTCTTGTGCAGTACAAGTGTTCAAGCTAGAACTTTGCTCTGAAGACACCGTTTCCTTCTTCCTATCGGTCTTGGAGAGCCCTGACCTTATCTTTCACTAAGACTTACTTGTGTCAGTTATTATAAGACTGTGGCCATACTGGAGTAGCGCCTTAGAGGGTTCAGATAAACAAATCGACACCAGTACTTATCTTTTTACTGTCTACTACTTATTCTAAGGGTTTCTTTTGCCCAACCGCTAAGTTACAGTGACGTAAACAAACCTGCACCGGTTATCAAGCGGTGGTGGGAGCGGAGGCGCAAATACAGACACATATACACATATGACGGACTTCCACGCTGTTTCTGCCGACCGAGTTCACACAGAAGACATTGGTCGGCCCAGGGCTATAATAGAAGACTATTTGCTCAAGGTGCCACGAGGCACCACTGAATCCGAAACACCTGGTTTGCAAAGCGAGCTTCTCTGAAAAAGGAAGGGTGTTCAGATTTTGATATGGGGATAAGGAGGGGTGTTGTGCGCTGAACGGTAATCCTTGAGGCCACAGGCGGACAGGAGTTCCGGAAGTAGAATCGTTTATTAGAGGCAATCAGGGCGCGAAACCGATTCACAAGAAACATCAATTCCACGTCCTGTCTTGACTTAGATTCCACAAACGTTTGTGTGTGTATGTATGTGTCAGTGTGTCTGATACATACATACACACATGTATACACACGTATATAGATATACATATATGTGTGCGCGCACACGCACACACACACACACACACACACACACAGGATAGGTATGTATAGATTTATATATGTACGTGTGTATTTAATGTTTTATGTATGTGTGTGTGTGCGCTTATATATATATATATATATATATATATATATACACACACATACACAAATGTACATGTGAATACTTATAAACACTCACACACACACACACATACATAAAGAGGGGGAGACTCCAACATACACACACACACACACACACACCACACACACACACACTGAGTGTAATATGTGTCAAAAATAAGAATCTTTTAAACAACGATATGCTCGAGTGCTGTCAGTTATGCTTTGTTGATGACAGCTGTAGTAGTAGTAGCAGTGGCAGCAGTAGCAGTGGTAGTAGCAGCAGCAGCGCGGTGGCGGCGGCGGTGGCGGCAGTAGTAGCGACGGCACTAACAGCAGCAGTAGCCGAAGCAGTATATATAATATATATATATATATAATAAATAAGGCCAGTTAATAAATACATAGCGGGCGGTGAAATTCCTCCTCGTTTCAGAAGGAAATGTGGTTGCGCTTGTTGTGGGTCGGGCAGCAGCAGTTGATGTGTGTTCAAGACCTACTTTCTCTCTCTCTCTCTCTCTCTCTCTCACGCTCGCTCGCTCGCTCGCTCACTCACTTCCTGGTTGTAGTCACAGTTAACATGGAAAGTGTACAATAACGTCGAGAGTACATTGACATTCTTTATCTTTTCTCTCTATCTTTCTTGCAAGCGCCGCGCACGCACACACACACACACACACACACACCGATAGATAGACGATGGATTAAGCTGGCCAAAACTTCGAAGTCACTGTCAACAACATTCCCAGAATTTACCAAGAATAATATATATATACATAGAGACCGATAGAAATTATCCTATCATCTGTGTGTGTGTGTGTGTGCGCGCACATATATGTATATCTATATACGTGTGTATACATGTGTGTATGTATGTATCAGACACACTGACAAATACACAACACACATACATACACACACACATACACACACACACACACACACGTTTGTGGAATCTAAGTCAAGACAGGACATGGAATTGACGTTTCTTGTGAATCGGTTTCGCGCCCTGGTTGCCTCTAATAAACGATAGAATAAGTACTGGGCTTACAAAAGAATAAGTCCCGGGGTCGAGTTGCTCGATTAAAAGGCGGTGCTCCAGCATGGCCGCAGTCAAATGACTGAAACAAGTAAAAGAGTATACATAGATAAGACTTACCACAAACCTTACTCGTGTCAAAACCTTTTTCTTTTGTTTGAGTCA
>NW_021825801.1:7500-14537 GCF_006345805.1 Octopus sinensis | reverse complement strand
ATAATAATTTTTTTTTACACAAACGCGAATGGGGAAAAGGGGGTGGCGAATTCGATTTACATATCTAAATTTTTTCTTTTTCACGACATTGTAGCAAAATAGTAGTGAATTATATAAATACCAGCAGTACATTTTTTTTTCTGGGGTATTTTTTTTCAACCTCGTCACATATTTGCCCCTTTCAATTTAAACAAAGTCTTAATTAAGCAATTATGGCAGCTTAGCAATGGTTTCAATACAGGCGTGACATCTGTATCTCAATTGTTCAAAACCCTTCGAATTTTTTCGCACGTGATGATATCATAGTGAAAACTTTCAATTACGCGCGCTTATTTCTGTCTTTCACTCTGTCTGTCTCTTTACACACACTAACAAAAGCACTTCACTTACACACCACACTTTCTGTGTCGCACAACCCATCAAACACACACACACACACACACTCACGCACGCACACATGTACATCAATGCTTTCGGAGTGAAATGTTAAAATATTGAGTTTTCTCGAATTTTGTCTTAATTGGTGGTAAAATTGAAAGAAATTTTTTATGGCATCACCCACTGAAGTACTCTGAAAAATCATGGGTACACTCTAATTGAAGAAATTGTGTGAGGAGTAAATCGTTATGTATTTATTTGTTTCTGTTTGCTGTGTTTTTTTATTTTTGAGTAGTGGTTTAAATACTTTCAGTTTAGTCTTCCTCAAATCACTCTGTCGCTATTTACTTTCATTTTATTCGTTGCACACTGTGTGTGTGCGTGTGGTGTAAACCACATTAAGAAAAGCATTTGACACACACACCAGAATGTGAGTTTTCTGTAAATTTTGCTTAATTGGAGTTTAAATTTTAAAAACTGGACCTGACATGACCCGATGCATTCTACTCTTAAAACTGCTAGGTAAATTGTAATTGAAGAAATCCTATATTGTAGATTTCTATAACTCCCAAAGGGAGGCAGATAAAATCTGCCTTTTATATAAGATATATATATATATATATATATCTGTTTCCTCTTTCATTGTTTTTGCAAGCCTTATTATTATTGTATCCCCATCTAATAGCGTTATCGTTGTCTTTCGTCTCAAATGCTAGCTGAGAAGCATAAAAACTTTCACTCACAAAAAACTTATTCCACACCACCGCAAAGCATTTCATTCAACCCTGTTTCTTTCTGCCGCCCTAAAACCTCATCTCCCAATTCTCTCCTCGCTATGTGGTGTCGGTTCTCCACTTGTTTTCACGGTCTCTCTCTCTCTCTCTCTCTCTCTATCTCTCTCTCTCTCTCTCTCTCTCTCTCGGTATATATCTCACCTTCACTCGCTTCCGCAGGATGAAAAAACATCAGCAAAGTTCCCGACCTGTTCCTCTTTTATTGTTTTTGCAAGCCTTATTATTATTGTATCCCCATTAATAGCGTTATCGTTGTCTTTCGTCTCAAATGCTAGCTGAAGCATAAAAACTTTCACCACAAAACTTATTCCACACCACCGCAAAGCATTTCATCTCAATCCTGTCTTCTTTCTGCCGCCTCTAAAACCTCATCTCCCAATGCGCGGTGCGCCCCGCCCTCCCACCCCCACTACCAATACCGGATATCTCTATATTTTGCTCCATCTATACCGGATGTCGCTCCCACCACCATTATAGGTGTATACTTCGAACCCCCCTCTTCAATACGCTATTTCACATGCATTACCCCTCTCTCGATATCCTAAATTCTACTTGCCTAGAACCTGTAATCATTTCTCTGAACCACCCCTCCCACTGGTGCTCCCCTATATTTTTCTGCCCCCCCCCCACACATAAAAAGCACCATCCGAACGTGGCCGATGCCAGACCCCCTCTGGCACCTGTGCAGGTGGCACGTAAAAAAGCACCCACTACACTCGCGGAGTGGTTGGCGTTTAGGAAGGGCATCCAGCTGTAGAAAACACTGCCAGACTAGGACTGGAGCCTGGGGCAGTCCCGAGCTCCCCAGACCCGGTCGAAACCGTCCAACCGTGCTAGCGGGAAAACGGACGTTTTAACGATGATGATGATGATATGTATATAAAGTAGTTGTATACTGTCAACTTAATGTGACAGTCCTATTTAGCCTTAGGAAGCAGCAACGCTTTCTTTCAGCCTTGACACATTTCCTGTGGTGCTTACCTTCCCTTTGTAAGCATAAGGACACCGATCATATATATATATGATCAGTGCACCAGTGATGATGTTTGGTGGATCGCCACTAGCAATCATCCATGCTCGCAACAGAAGATTCAATTTTGTCTTCTCCCACTTTGGTGCCATCTTCGTTCTTTAAATCCAGAGGGGGAGTAAGGATAGAGGGAGATAAGAAAGAAGAAACACAGAGGAGGGAATAGGAAAAGAGAGAGGGAGATATGAAGGAAAGAGAGAGGTGATATGAAGGAGAGTGGGTGATATGAAAGAAAGAGAGAGGAGGTGTGGGGTGTTAGCGAAACAGAGGGAAGTAGAGAAGCGGGAGTAAAAGAGAGAGTGAGGTAGAGGAGGGGAAGAGAAAGAGAGACAGAGGGAGGGAGGGGATGGGAAGTGATAGGGAGACAGAATGAGGGAGAGACGGGAAAAGATGAAGGATGTGAGGGAAAGGGAGAAACGGAGTAAGAAGAATGGGAAAATGAGAAGTATATGAAGGAGAGTGTGAGGTGACAGGAGGAGAGGTAGATGTTGAGAGAGACAAAGGAAAGGAAAGAGAAGTGAGAAAAGGAGAAAGATATGAAAGGGAAGGAGGGAGATGAGAAAAAGAGGAAAACATGGAAGAGAGAGTGAAAGAAGTAGGTGTAAAGAGAAATAAAGGAAGGGAGGGAGGAGCGGGAAAGGAAAGAATATATGTGAGGGATGGAGAGAGGAAGAGGTAGTATGTAAGAGAGAGTGGGAGCAGGTAACAAAGATGTGTAGGAAAATGAAAAACAAAATTTATAATTCTAAATAGGATTTATAATTCTAAAGAGATAAAGTGAAAAAAAGAAACGATAGTGAAAAGAAATGGGTTTCATATTGATTTCTAGTTTTCAAATAGAATGAAAGTGAAGAGGTTGCTGTGATAAAAGTTCAATGGAAATTATAGTGACAATTCTCAGAAAGTAAACAAAAACGATGTCGTAACTCAAATTTTCATCCGGCATTACCAAAGATAAAAGAAAATAAACAAATGATTAGGATACTTACTTGCAAGAGGTAAAATTTAAAATCCGTGTTCTTGTACGAAGTTTTCTTCCAAAAACAATCCTTTTTTGCTTCTTACATGTGGCAGTAAATGGAGTACGATTTGTCACACGTGGTTTTTCGATGGTAATTCTAGCTTGTGTCACTGACCTTAATGTACTATATTTAACTTTTAGTGTAATATATTACGTATTTTTAATCGATATATTATAGTAGACTATTATGAAATAACGAGTACTACATTTTTCTCAGTTTTAGCAGATTTTTTCGTCGATTTAGGCAATCTGTCGTGTTTGTTTCAGGAGAAGGAAAAAGCACGTCTTTCCTCAATGAAACTGGAAGTATATGTATCTGTACCTGTATATGTGTGTGTTTGCGTGTATGTGATTATGCCCGATCTTTAGCATACTGCTGTATGTCTTCTCAAATCACAATCAGAAGAATAGTTGTTGAGAAGAATTACCAACAAAACCAAAGCTGATAAATATGAACAACTGTTGCAAATTAAGTTTAATTATCAATAAACATCAGCTTAGATGACACTGTACTCAACCAACAGAGGGAGGTGACCAATCAAACTGATTATATAAACAGAATTCTTTTCCGGCTATTCTTGTCAGAACCTTTGATACGGATTATCAAAAGTTTTATCCCTTTCATACTTATAAAATGTCAAGCAAACTTTAAAATTTGTCATTACCATTACCTGCGAAGGAGAAATTTAATATGTTGAATATGCATTTGAATGTTGCAATAGAGCTAATGTTTGACATTGGCGTAAACAGTACAACAAACTTAAAACTGTGCTTAGTAATAAACAGACATAAATAAAAACAATCAAGATTATCCATATCATTACATTTTTTTCAGGAAGGAATATCCATATCATTATGTATGTCAATGGTGCTCCATTGTTATAGGTAGAAACTCCAAGCAATGTAAAATATGACCTGGACTGTGTTTACTAGCATGAATGTCAGACTTCAAAAAGTAGTGAAAACGGTTTTAGTAAATTTATACAGAAAAAGTAAGCATTATACTGTCCAGCATAAATAAAAGTCGACTTCATATTTAAGCCATTATTTTTTCTGTAAAACCCTTTCTGACATGAAATGAGTCATCTTCCGGTATGAATGTTTATGTTTTGTACGTCTTTTTGCAACAAAAACAATTTCAAAAAATATTCTGGAAACAATCTACTCATGTAATTTATACACCCCCTAAAGTTTATTTTTATTTTGGCAAAAAAAAAGTACATAAACTACATGGTTTTTATGGTATATATATATATATATATATATATATACACCATATGGTTCCGGGTTCAGTCCCACTGCGTGGCATCTTGGGCAAGTGTCTTCTGCTATAGCCCCAGGCCAACCAATGCCTTGTGAGTGGATTTGGTAGACGGAAACTGAAAGAAGCCTGTCGTATATATGTATATATATATATAAGTGTGTGTGTATATGTTTGTGTGTCTGTGCTTGTCCCCCTAGCATTGCTTGACAAACCGATGCTGGTGTGTTTAAGTCCCCGTCACTTAGCGGTTCGGCAAAAGAGACGATAAATAAGTACTGGGCTTACAAGAATAAGTCCTGGGGGCGATTGCTCGACTAAAGGCGGTGCTCCAGCATGGCCACTGTCAAATGACTGAAACAAGTAAAAGAGTAAAAGAGTATATCTTTTAAATTCGTATAGCTAATGTTAGGGGTGTGCATCTCTTATTTCAATATGCCGGCTACTGTTTAATGATACTGACTAGTGAGTCAGATTTTCAAGTTTGCATCATGGTTATACCAAAATAATAAGAGATAAATATTATAATAGCAAAAATACCAGGATGGAATTTATAAATATTTAATACATCGCTATGTATGTTTCCACAGATCAGATGATTTGTACAGTATAGTCTGTATTATCCGTGGGCATCATCATTGATCCATTTCATCAGATGATACTGTATAATTGGATGAATCACAGAGGGATGTTTATCCTTTCTTGCCAGTATGAAGGCCAATCTAGCTATGTGAGTATTTCTGTATGTACTTGGTAGTGGGAGGTAGGTGATGATTGTAATATGGGGATCGGGGTGGGGTGGTGGTGGATTTATTTGCCATTCATTCTGCAGATTCTATTTCATTGAAGACCCCGCTCTCAATAAATTCTGAACCTAACAGGTGGTCAGCTGCTGTATAGTGGGGTTTGTGTACTACATTGATTAATACTACCTCTCTTATGGTGACTTTTTCACTGTTTCTGTAGTTGTAATAGTGTGTGTCATCTTAAACATTATTATTTTCAATTATTTGTTAGGGTTCCTTCACTATTCTATGATTTATTACTTATTTTCAAAATATGTTTTTCAAATGCTATGACTGATATGTTGTGTCTATGTTTAACTAACCTGATTAACTATGCAAGTGACTATGCTGTATCCCACACTGTCGAATATTTTAATCATCTATACAAGGTTACCTGATGGTTCAGGTGCTTTCCCAGCTTTCATATCCTTAATTGCCTTATCTATTATTCTGCTATCAACTCTGATGGCTGGTCCCTCAATTGGTTTGACATCTGAAAGATTCTTCCCAATCATTCTCCACATTTAAAAACCTTTCATAATGGCATCTCCATGCATCTTTCTTCTTTGAGTCACTAAGCACAATCATACCATTACCCATTCAAACATATTTCTTACCCACCACATCTCTATTCTCTCTGATACACTGCTTTGCAATCCTGAACACCTCACATCTCTGATCCTCAGGCTGTAAACTTCTTAGCTTTTGCTATTCCTTTTGCTATGGAAACCTGTTGCCTAGCCCCCACCTTCTGGCTCCCTGATATAATGCTCTGCTTTCACTGTTTTTCCAGTCTTTCCAGGCCTGTATCTTTGCTTTTATAACATTGTCCCCCTCATTGTTCCATCTCCATGTCACCTCAGTCTAGTTGGGACTTTACATCAGCCACAAAGATTTGCTCAATGGCACCCAGTAAATTATCCTGCAGAAACTTCCAGTTGTCCTCTAAGCTATATGACCCTTCTAGTTAATTGTATCTTATTTTTTATTCTATTTTTTTTTATTTAAACAAGAATATATTTGTTAAGATATTTCCTATTTTACAAGATTTTTCATGTATATTTATTAATTTATCTAATTAATTATTTTATTTTTATCTTTAACCTGAAGAGTGGCTATATTTATATTGGAATGATTTTACTATTATTATTATTATTATTATTATTATTTCTTAAATATAGCCACGAAACATGTGTCGTTATTCTACCAAATATGTACGCTTTATTTACTATTTTGCACATTACTTAATCATTGTTATATGTTTTATCTTATATTTAATCTTTCTATAAGATGTAATTTTTCTAAATGGTATAATATAATTTTTCATTATCGAATTGATAAAAAGTGGGTTTTTTTTCTAATTTATATATATATATTATATTTTGTGAAATTTGATTTAGTATTTCTAAATTGAATTTTTCCCTTAAATTTTGAATATTCCCTCGTATTATATATATATATAATAAACACATGTGAATCATTGGCAATTTTCTTCCTTCCTTTTCCCTTCTCTTGAACTTCCCTCTATTTCTGAAAATGAGCTTTGCTTGAAGCGTTTAACGATCTTCCTTTCCTTTCCTGAGCGTCTGATAATACATTGCTGTTTTTTCATGTTTGTTCTTCTTTGTTGGTTTACTATATATTTATATATATATAAAAATATATATATATATAAGATATATATATATATATAAATATATATATATATATAGATAGATATATATATATATATATATATATATATATATGTAGTTGAATGAATTATCCT
>NW_021825801.1:0-2500 GCF_006345805.1 Octopus sinensis | reverse complement strand
ACATATATATATAAATACATATATATATATATACATACATATATATATACATATATATATAATATATACATATATATACATTATATATATATATATATATATATATATATATAATATATATATATATATATATATATATATACATATACATATTTATATATATACATATACATATTTATATATATACATATACATATTTATATATATACATATACATATTTATATATACATATATATATACACATATATATATATATATATATTATATATATATATATTACATATATATATACATATATATACATATACATATATATATATATATACATATATATACATGATTGATTGATTGATTGATTTTAGTTTCAGCTCATTGAGCTGTGGCCATGCTGAGGCACCGCCATTTGGTGTTGCTACACAGTTTTACTTCACGAAAGCTTTTTAGCGACTGCCATTTGGTGCATGAGAGAGTTCGATGCAGCTGCCCTCATCTGCACCTCCTGCTGTGAAGTTGGTTCATCTGGGACACCTGATAGGAGGAGATCCAGTTTCATTTTAAAGACATCTGCATCCACCCCATGCAGATTTCTTAGGTTCTTCGGGAGGATATTGAAGAGCTGTGGGCCTCGGAAGCCCACGCTATCACAGTATCTTGTCCTACATCTTGATGGCAAATTTGGAGTCCTAGGCACCACGCAGTGGCACCCAGTTCTGGCATTTGTGTAACTCTCGATGCCAAAGTTCGGGACACGTCCCTCCAGGATCTTCCAGATGTATATTATGGCATATTTTTCCCGCCTACGCTCCAAGGAATATAGTTTTAATCTCTTGAGTCTTTCCCAGTAGCTTACATTCTGCATAGAGGCTGTCTTCTTCGTGTAGCTACGATGGATCGCCTCGAGTTCTGTGATCAACTTGACGCTGGATGGTGACCATAAATGAGAGCAATAGTCAAAGTGGCTTAGGACAAGTGTCTTCCAGAGGACCATCATGGTTTCTTGTTCTCTTGTTCTGAAGGTTCTGAGAATCCATCTGCTCACTATTTGCGTGTTAGTGGAAGTGGCCCCATTGGCTGCTACCACCTGACTTCTATTCTTCAGAAAGTCATGAAGCCATTCTCCCAATTTTCCAACTATGCCAAGATCACGCAGTTTGTGACATATCATTCCATGATCGACTTTATCAAAGGCCTTTGCAAAGTCGAGATATATGACTTCCACATTTGAGTGGTTGAGCAGTTGTTTCAGCACCCAGTCATAGTGTTGTAGGAGCTGAGTTAAGCAGCTTCTTCCTGGTCGGAAACCAGTTTGGGTGTCAGGCAGCAAGTCATTTTCTTCAAGGAAGGTGATTAGTTTCCTTCTGACTATTCGTTCCATGACCTTGCTGATGTGTGAGGTCAGAGAGATAGGTCTGTAGTTCTTGGCCTCTGCTCTGCTACCTCCTTTATGAATAGGGCATATTTTACCTTCCTTCAGTTTTTTTGGAAGTTTGCCAGCTGCAAGGAAGCTCTGAAAGAGGATCTGCAGTGGTCTTGCTAGGACTCTCTTACATACTTTTAGGAGGATTGCCGGGAATCCATCGGGGCCAATAGCTGAGTCTGTTTTCATTTCATCTATGGCCTTTATTACATCGTCTTCCTTTATATCGATGTAATTTATCGTCGCCGTCTCTGATTTTATATCTGCAGTGGTAAAGAAGTCAGTTGGATTGGTGATTTGGAAATGCCCGAGGGGTGGAGTGAAAACGCTTTTGAATTGCTCATTCAGTATTTCACTTACCCTCATTGGTTTTCCTGTAAGTGTGCCATCCTTTTCAAGGAGTGGCCCTATCCTACAGTGCACCGTAGCTGTTTCTTTGGCATACCTGTAGAAAGCTCTGGGGTTAGATTTTATGTTGTTTATAGCCCAGGCTTCTTTGTGTGCTCTTTCCTTTTCACGGGAGAGTTGCAGACATTTTCAATTTCCAACAGTTTTATTTTCAGGCGGGACTTTTCACTGCTTTCAATCTGTTTGTTTAGGCGATTTGAAATTTTTGTACGCTGTCTCATTAAAATTTTCCTCTCTCTGGGGATTTTGTTCTTGTGTACAGTGGCCTTTCTCTCTGGGACACATTTGTAGCATATGGCTTGCATTACAGACATGAATTGTTGAAGTTTCACGTCGATGTCTGGCGAGGAGAGACATTTAGGCCAGTTTTGTTTGAGGATCTCTTTCTCAATTTGTTTCCAGTTTGCCTTATGGTAGTTGAAGCTGGAAAGATTCTGAGGGTTTCTTGTAGGCTGCATGTCCGTGCTCTCTTTGGCCCGTACATGGTCAGCTCTACCATGTTGTGATCCGAGAGTAGTGTCGGTGTCACTTTCACATTATGGATGAGATCCATATTATTTGTGAAGCAGAGATCCAGTGTGTTACCTGCCCTGGTTGGTTGGAGTATTACTTGCTCCATGTACAGGGTGTTTATGAGGTTCAGGAGGGACCTCACCTGTCCTCGTTCACATCTT
>NW_021825800.1:0-14859 GCF_006345805.1 Octopus sinensis | reverse complement strand
GATATGGGCACCCCTAACGAGAACACATTAAGTTTTGAAAATTGATTGAATAATGATTAAAATCATCTTTTCTTTTCAATCTACAAAGCAATAGTTAAATTTGCTTTGTTTATATATTTGCTTTATAGGTTTACTTATTCTGTATTATGCCATGATATTATGTAGACTGCGGTTGTTGTTGACAGGCCACTGACAATAAATGAAATTTTAAGTACTATTATGCAAATTAGGCACTTCAGTTTCCCATAGCTATTCTCTTATTCCCCTGGGAATAAGCAAATAGGAAGAGGTGTAGAGATCTCTGAAGCATATACAAGAGAGTTCAAAAGTTCACTGAAGTGGTTTGTCATTTTTTTCCCAGTCTATGGAGCCATAGTTAAATCTGATATGGTTAAATTCCCACCATATAGATTTACATGAGGCTGCATGGTAAAAAAACTTGCTTCCCAACCATATGGTTCCAGGTTCAGTCCCACTGCATGGCACCTTGGGCAAGAGTCTTCTTCTATAGCCTCAGGCCAACCAAAGCCTTGTGAGTGGATCTGGTACACAGAAACTAAAAGAAGCCCGTTGTATATATACATATATATATATATTGTGTGTGTCTGTGTTTGACCCCTCATCATTGCTTGACAACTGATGCTGATGTGGTTATGTCCCTGTAACTTAGCAGTTCAGCAAAAGAGATGGATAGAATAAGTACTAGGCTTACAAAGAATAAGTCCTGGGGTTGATTTCTTCAACTAAAACAAACTCTTTAAGGCAGTGCTCCAGCATGGCCGCAATCAAATGATTGACACAAGTAAAAAAGCATATATATATGTGTGTATATATATATATATGTGTGTGTGTGTGTATGTGTGGTGGTGTGTGTGTGTGTGTGTGTATACATGTGTGTTTGTGTTGCCTTGTTTTGATGTTGTGTGATAGATTTAAACAAGCATTAATATTATATTCATTTGCAAGGCAGCAAGCTGGCAGAAACATTAGCATGTCAGGCAATATAGTTAGCGTTATTTTGTCTGACTTTACGTTCTGAGTTCAAATTCCACTGAAGTCAACTTTGCCTTTCATCCTTTCAGGGTTGATAAATTAAGTACCAGTTGCACACTGGAGTCAATCTAATCGATTGGCCCCCTCCCCCAAAATTTCGGGCCTTGTGCCTAGAGTAGAAAAGAATATTATATTCACTCGTAAGGCATCGAGTGGGCAGAGTTGTTAGCACACCAGGCAAGAAGCTTAGCGGTATTTCATCTGTCTTTACATTCTGAGTTCAAATTCCATCAAGGTTGACTTTGCTTTGCATTCTTTCAGAATAACATAAATACCAGTTGAACACTGGGGTCGATGTAATTGACTTATCCTCTCCCTAAAACTTGCTGGCTTTGTGCCAAAATTTATAATCAATATTACAGTCACTTGCAATATTTTGTGTAAACCCATCTCATCATCATCATCATCATCATCATCATTAAACGTCCGTTGTCCATGCTGGCATGGGTTGGATGGTTTGACCAAGCTGGCACACTGGAAGGCTGTGCCAGGCTCCAGTCTGATTTGCATAGTTTTCTACAGCTGGATGCCCTTCCTAATGCCAACCACTCCAAAAGTGTGATGGATGCTTTTACATGTCACCAGCATGGGTGCCATTTGTATGATACTGGGGGTACTTTTACATGCCACCAGCATGGGTACCAATTGTGTAACACCGGTCCCTGCCATGACTGTGATTTTGCTTCGCTTGATGGGTCATCTTCTGAAGCACGACATAATGCCTAAGGTCTCAGTCAATGTCTCCGTGAGGCCAAAAACTCATTAAGGAACTCAGCCACTTTGCCTCTGCGAGGCCCAACACTTGAAAGAAGCTCAGCCTCTTTGCCTATTTTTTTCTTTTACTTGTTTCAGACATTTGACTGTGGCCATGCTGGAGCACTGCCTTTAGTTGAGCAAATCGACCCCAGAACTTATTCTTTGTAAGCCTAGTACTTATTCTATTGGTCTCTTTTGCCAAACCGCTAGGTTACGGGGGATGTAAACACACCAGCATCGGTTGTCAAGTGATGCTCGGGGGTGGGGACAAACACATACACACAAACATATACACACACAGACATACATATATATATATATATATATATGACGGGCTTCTTTCAGTTTCCCTCAACCAAATCCACTCACAAGGCTTTGGTCAGCCCGAGGCTATAGTAGGAGACACTTGCCCAAGGTGCCACGCAGTGGGACTGAACCCGGAACCATGTGGTTGGTAAGCAAGCTACTTACCACACAGCCACTCCTACGCCTATGGGGAAATATTTTACTTAGAAATAAGTATGGTTGTGTGACAGGAAGGGTATGCAAACATAAAAAAATCTGCTGCACGCAAGCAAGGAAAAGTGGAACATATAAAATGATGGTGACGATAGTGATGGTGAAGATGATAATAATTATGATGATGATGATGGTGATGTTGAAGATGATGATGATTATGATTATGATGGTGGTGTTGGTGGTAGAAATAATGATGATGTCTGAGGAGAGTTCATAAGTAGAAAAAAAGCACACTTTATATGAAGTAATGAAGTGGGTATAATTTTTGCATAATACTGTAAATTATGAAACGTGTTTGGTCAAGCAAAGTCACTGGGCAGTTTCATGTTGAAATTATGTTTTTTAAGCTGACAGTATGTTTAAACAACTGCCAGACACTGTTGACCAAAAAGTATTGTCAAGATTCCTTTTTGGTTGAACTATCTCTGATGATTGTGCAGCCATAAACTCTGCTTAGAAAAACTTGATTTCCCATATTAAAGTTCCTGGATGGATATATATATATATATATATATCTATACATATATATATATATATTATATATATATATATATATATATTTAGATTTAGAGATATGTTATTTGAAGCCTTAGACGAAATGGAAGGGAGTATAGCTACGCATGGGGTAGAAGACAACTGGACGCTTCTGAGGGACAACCTGCTGAAAGCCGCTGACCAGATCTGTGGCTGGTGCAAAGTCCCCTTAAGACCCAAAATACGTGGTGGTGGAACAATATTGTTGACAGGGCTATTAGACAAAAGAAACAGGCTTGGAAGGCCTGGAAGAACGGTGGTAGCAGGGAAGTGTATCAGTCTGCCAGAAGGGAAGCCAGGAGCAGGTCTATCTAGCCAGAGGGGAGGCAGATAAGGAAAAATTTGCCATGTCCTGCGTCGTGAGGATGAAAGACTTGAGGTATTTCGTGTTGCAAGACAGTGTGTGAGAGAGAATCGTGACGTGGTAGGAGAGAAATGTGTTCGCATGGAGGATGGTTCACTTGCGTTAAATGAGGATGCAAAGAGAGAAGCTTGGAGACGCACTATGAAAGGTTGCTGAATGAGGAAAATGAATGGGATAAAGAGAGTCTGCCGAATGTCGACCCAACAGAGGGACCAGCAATCCGAGTTAACAGTTCCTTAGTAGATAAGGCAATTAGAAGCATGAAAACAGGGAAAGCCCCAGGCCCATCAGGAATTACTGCAGAGATGCTCAAAATATCTGGTGGTGTCGGCTATAGCTTAGTCACCCGTATAGTTAACCAGGTGATACACGAGGGGGTCATACCCAATGACTGGTGTAGCAGCATAATAGTCAACTGCTACAAAGGTAAAGGCGACGCCCTAGAGACAAATAACTACAGGGGCATCAAGCTGCTGGATCAGGTAATGAAGGTTACGGAGAGGGTTGTAGCCAACTAATTAGAGAGAGAGTTACCTTAGATGATATGCAGTTGGGTTCGTGCCAGGGAAAAGTACTACTGATGCTATATTCCTGGTAAGACAGCTGCAGGAGAAATACCTAGCCAAAGATAAGCCCTTGTACCTGGCTTTTGTGACTTGGAGAAAGCCTTTGACAGGTCCCCCGGTCCCTTATCTGGTGGTCAATGAGGAAACTAGGGATAGAAGATGGTTGGTGAGAGCTGTTCAAGCCATGTACAGAGACGCTGCTAGTAAGGTGAGGGTTGGCAACGAGTACAGTGAAGAATTCCGGGTAGAGGTTGGGGCCACCAAGGTTCAGTCCTCAGTCCCCTCCTATTTATCATAGTCCTCCAGGCAATAACGGAGGAATTCAAGACAGGTTGCCCCTGGGAGCTCCTCTATGCTGATGACCTTGCTCTAATTGCTGAGTCACTATCAGAACTGGAGGAGAAGTTTCAGGTGTGGAAACAAGGATTAGAATCGAAGGGCCTTAGAATCAACCTAGCCAAAACCAAAGTTCTATAAGTAGGAAGGTAGATCAATCACAAACGCCTTCAGGTAGATGGCCCTGCTCGATCTGTAAAAAAGGTGTAGGTAGAAACTCTATAAGATGCACCAAGTGTAAGCTATGGACACATAAGAGGTGCAGCAATGTCAAAGGAAGGCTAACTAGGAAAATAGTTTTTGTCTGTGGCAAATGCTCAGGAGCAATAAACACTGGAAATATGCAGAGACCAACTTCTGCCACGTTCCAGGGAGACAAACTAGAAGTAGTTGATAGCTTCCGCTACCTAGGAGACCAAGTCAGTAGCGGGGGTGGGTGGTGTGTGCTGAAATGTAACTGCTAGAGTAAGAATAGCCTGGGCAAAGTTTAGAGAGCTCTTACCCCTGCTGGTGACAAAAGGCCTCTCGCTCAGAGTAAAAGGCAGACTGTATGATGCATGTGTACGTACAGCCATGCTACATGGTAGTGAAACATGGGCCGTGACTGCTGAGGATATGCGTAAGCTCGCAAGAAATGAAGCCAGTATGCTCCGATGGATGTGTAATGTCAGGGTTCATAATCGTCAGAGTGTAAGTTCCTTGAGAGAAAAGTTGAACCTAAGAAGCGTCAGTTGTGGCGTGCAAGAGAGACGGCTGCGCTGGTATGGTCATGTGACAAGAAAGGCTGAAGATAGTTGTGTGCAAAAGTGCTACACCCTAGCAGTGGAGGGAACCTGTGGAAGAGGTAGACCCAGGAAAACCTGGGACGAGGTGGTGAAGCACGACCTTCGAACTTTAGGTCTCACTAAGGAAATGTCTAGAGACCGAGACCTATGGAAGTATGCTGGCATGAGAAGACCCGGCAAGACTAGTCAGGCCATAACCCGTGGCCCCGACCGGGGACGTAGTCAGTCCTGTGCATACCTTCCTTCTTGTGACACTTATGAAGACTGTTGAGGCAAGTGAAAATCAAATCAAATCAAAACAAATCAAAATAGATGAACATCAGTGGAATTGTATTCTTCGTGGTACCAGTGCCGGTGGCACACAAGAAACACACACCACCCAAACGTGGCGTAACCAGTACCGCATCGACTGGCCTCCGTGCTGTGGGCACAACACACACCATCCGATCGTGGCCGTTCGCCAGCCTCATCTGGCACCTGTGCCGGTGGCACATAAAGACACCATCCGAAGACCCGGCGACGTAGTCAGTCCACCTGTGCATACCTTCCCTCTTATGACACTTGTGAAGACCTGTTGAGGCAAGTGTGTGACACTTGTGAAGACCTGTTGAGGCAGAGGCAAGTGTGTGACACTTGTGGAGACCTGTTGAGGCAAGTGTGTCCTTGTGAAGACCTGTTGAGGCAAGTGAAAATCAAACCAAATCAAAATAGATGAATATCAATGGAATTTGTATCTTTGTGGTTCCAGTACCGGTGGCACACAAGAAAACCATCCGAACGTGGGGCCGTCGACTGGCCTCCGTGCTGTGGGCACAACAAACACCATCTGATCGTGGCCGTTCGCCAGCCTCACCTGGCACCTGTGTCGGTGGCACATAAAAACACCACCACCATCAAAGACCCGGCGACGTAGTCAGTCCACCTGTGCTTACCTTCCCTCTTATGACACTTGTGAAGACCTGTTGAGGCAGAGGCAAGTGTGTGACACTTTGTGAAGACCTGTTGAGGCAGAGGCAAGTGTGTGACACTTGTGGAGACCTGTTGAGGCAAGTGTGTGACACGCGTGACACTTGTGAAGACCTGTTGAGGCAAGTGAAATCAAACCAAATCAAAATAGATGAACATCAATGGAATTTGTATCTTTGTGGTTCCAGTACCGGTGGCACACAAGAAAACCATCCGATCATGGCCGTTCGCCAGCCACATCTGGCACCTGTGTCGGTGGCACATAAAGACACCATCCGAAGACCGGCGACGTAGACAGTCCACCTATGCATACCTTCCTTCTTGTGACACTTGTGAAGACCTGTTGAGGCAAGTGAAAATCAAATCAAATCAAATCAAATCAAATCAAAACAAATCAAAATAGATGAACATAAATGGAATTTGTATCTTTGTGTGGTACCAGTGCCGTGGCACACAAGAAAATCATCCGAACGTGGCCGTAGCCAGTACCGCATAGACTGGCCTCCGTGCTTTGGGGACGTAACAAACACCATCCGATCGTGGCCGTCCGCCAGCCTCATCTGGCACCTGTGTCGGTGGCACATAAAAAACCATCTGAGCGTGGCCGTCTGCCAGCCTCGTCTGGCACCTGTGTGTGGCGGTGGCACATAAAAACACCATCCGAGCGTGGCCGTTCGCCAGCCTCGTCTGGCACCTGTGTCGGTGGCACATAAAATCACCCACTACACTCTCGGAGTGGTTGGCGTTAGGAAGGGCATCCAGCTGTAGAAACACTGCCAGATCTGACTGGCCTGGTGCAGCCTTCGGGCTCCCCAGACCCCAGTTGAACCGTCCAACCCATGCTAGCATGGAAAACGGACGCTAAATGATGATGATGATGATGATGATGATGATGATATACATATACATATATATATATATCATCATCATCATCGTCATTTAACATCCGCTTTCCACACTAGCATGGGTTTGATAAATATATTATATATATATATATATATATGTATGTATATATGTGTGTATGTATGTATATGTTCACACACATACACACATATATATACTTAGATAGTTACCTGGATAGATAGACTTATATAATGATATGTGCAATTATATACACATGTATATGTATGTGTATATATATATATACATATATATATATATACATATACACACACATAATATATATACATATATATACATATATATTATATATATAACATATATATAATTATATATATATATATATATATTATATATAATTACATACATTGCTATATACATGTGTGTGTATATATATATGCGTGTGTGTATATATATATATGTGTATGTGTGTGTATATGTATATATATATATATATATATATATATAGAGAGAGAGAGAGAGAGAGAGAGCAGACAGAGACAGAGATAGAAAGATAGATCGATTGATAGATAGATAGATAGATAGATATATTACCATCATCTCATTTGACCACTAACTTTCCTCTATCACTTTGATCACATTCTTCTTTGAGAACTTTAACTTTGGCGATATCAATCACAATAGCCATCTGTAATATCGTTATCATCATCATCATCATCATCATCAACATGAATTTCCTTAATCTCTATGAAAGAAGAGAAGCCCTCAGCAAGAAATGTGATTAAAATGGTAACAAAATGCTAACATGGTTCTCTCAGTTGTTCCTAGTACAAGTAAAGATCTATAAAAGTTACAAGAGATCTTCAGAAAGATCTAACAGCTTGGAACCCTGTGGGCACCTTTTTCCAGATTTGACCGTTTTCACTGCCAAAACTCAATTTAAGAGGATACATGTAGAATTTCAGAACAAGTTCTTCTGATATCCATAGTTTACAGCAGTGTATCTCACTTCTTAAACTTAATTACATGTGCTCACACACACACACACACACTGCTCATAGGCATTCACAGAATTAAAAATATAAGAGGAAGATCTATTTATTCATATCTTTCCCTAAAACTATATTAATGCATATCTGTCTGCCTATTTATCTTTTCCTCTTCCACCGGCTCACTATTATGTTTCTTAATGTATTTGACTGTCTATCTACCCATCTCTCTCTCTCTCTCGCTCATGTACAAGCACACATTTGCTCATCTATATTCTCTGTATATTTGTCCATCTGTTTATCAGTTGATCTCTCTCTCTCACTCACTTTATCTCTTTTGCTGTCTTAGCTATATTTCTGTACATATTTCTGTATGTCTGTTTCTTCAACATATTCTCATTGAATTTGATATTTGTGGACGTGTAACTAAGAGTGAATTTATTATCACTATTATGCTTTTCTACTCTAGGCACAAGGCCTGAAATGTTTGAGGAGATGGCCAGTCGATTAGATTGACACCAGTATGCAACTGGTATTTAATTTATTTATTAAGGCGGTGAGCTGGCAGAAATGTTAGCACACCGGGCGAAATGCTTAGCGGTATTTCATCTGCCGTTACGTTGTGAGTTCAAATTCCGCCGAGGTCGACTTTGCCTTTCATCCTTTCGGGGTCGATAAATTAAGCACCAGTTACGCACTGGGGTCGATGTAATCGACTTAATACCTATGTCTGTCCTTGTTTGTCCCCTCTATGTTTGGCCCCTTGTGGGTAATAAAGAAATAGGCATTTAATTTATTAACCCTGAAAGGATAAAAGGCAAAGTCGATCTCGGCAGAATTTGAACTCAGAACACAAAGACAGATGAAATATCACTAAGCATTTCGCCCAGTGTGCTAACATTTCTGCCAGCTTGCTGCCTTATTATCATTGTTATTCTTTTCTCTTCTAGGCACAAGGTCAGAAATTTTTGGGGAGGAGGTACTTAATTTATCAACCCTGAAAGGATGAAAGGCAAAGTCGACCTTGGCAGAATTTGAACTCAGAATGTAAAGACAGACAAAATACTACTAGGCATTTCGCTTGGTGTGCTAGTGTTTCTGCCAGCTCACTGCCTTATTATCATTATTACTAATACATCATCATCATCATCATCATCATCATCATCATCATCATCACCATCACCACCGCCACAACCACCACCACAACCACCACCACCACCACCACCACCATCATCATCATCATCATCATACAAGATGTGCACAAATATCCGTCAAGTGTGAATAATGTAAATAATGTAAATAATGTACATAATTCCTCATCTCTTAAATATAGAACTGTAAATGATCAATTAGTCAGTTGATTAGAAAATTTCACCAACTGGCTAATAACAAAGAAGTGGAATTGAACCTGTTCATGTGATATTAATATTAGCATGATGACCCTCCCAAGACACTATAAGATGCGCACAAGGTCGATAAGATTCACATTGTTTACAGAATTCATATATATAGCCTTATATATAGCCTTATATATAGCCATATATATATAGCCATATATATAGCCTTATATATAGCCTTATATATAGCCTTATATATAGCCTTGTATATAGCCATATATATATAGCCATATATATAGCCTTATATATAGCCTTATATATAGCCTTATATATAGCCTTATATATAGCCTTGTATATAGCCATATATATATAGCCATATATATAGCCTTATATATAGCCTTATATATAGCCTTATATATATAGCCTTGTACTCAAACACTTTCTTACTTTCATATACTGAATGTAGCCATAGTTGTTTCATAGCAAACATGTAAAAAAGGGAAAACCAGGTAAGCCAGTTTCCATAATAATGATGTCTAGTGTAATGAAAATCCCAACCTAACAATACTTCTTTGAAAATTTACCGCAAGAAAAAACTGAGGCACTCTATTAGTTTATTTACATTTCCTGCAGCCATTTTGAAGAAGTTATCTTTATTTTAAAGCGGGATTTTTCTTTTGCCTTCAAATTACTGTGCATTTAGCAGTTGACTGATATTCATTATTCAGTAAGTCTGTTTCTTATTTACTTTAATCTCTTTATTTACATAATAAATCCATTTTATAATGGGGTAAAAGTACGTCAAAAGGCATCTTCTACATTCTCTCTCCTTTTCTTCCTTGCTCTTCTATGTATCATGCCACTAACACCCTCTCTTACTTCTAATGCTGTTTTGATCTCACTCTTACTTTTAAGCCTTCTCTTTACTGTCTCCCCTATTGATCTCCGACCCACCATTCTGTCGCCCTCTATCACGATGAGGATTTATATTTAAATAAATTGAGTATTTTCAATCACCAAAAGTTATTCCTTCTGATAATGGGGTAGGAGACATGATAATTATAACTTAAATTTTTGTTATTCCATATAAGGCATAAGAGTGGCTGTGTGGTAAGTAGCTTGCTTACTAACCTCATGGTTCCAGGTTCAGTCCCACTGCGTGGCACCTTGGGCAACTGTCTTCTACTATAGCCTCGGGCCAACCAAAGCCTTGTGAGTGGATTTGGTAGACAGAAACTGAAAGAAGCCCGTCGTATATATGTACGTATATATGTATATATATATGTGTGTGTGCGTGTGTATATGTTTGTATGTCTGTGTTTGTCCTCCCACCATTGCTTGACAACCAATGCAGGTGTGTTCATGTCCCTGTAATTTAGTGGTTCGGCACAAGAGATCGATAGAATAAGTACTAGGCATACAAAGAATAAGTCCTGGAGTCAATTTGCTTGACTAAAATGCAGTGCTCCAGCATGGCCACAGTCAATGACTGAAACAAGTAAAAGAGAGTAAAAGAGTAATAAATTTGCTAACGTCAATTTAGTACATACATGTGTACTTACAATGCACACTACTCCACTTATTGATCAATGAACCTCAGAAACAGCTGTAAAGAACTGCCATCAATTCTACTCTCTCTTACCTTTGATGTTAATGTATGAATTTTCCAGATATCTACCTATATATAAAGAACTACTATGAACTTTTTTTCCCTGCTTCCTGCTTAATCATATTTATATGCATATCTATCATTTATCTTTTACTTGTCTCAGTCATTAGATGGCAGTCATGCTGGGGGACAACTTTGAAGAATTCTAGCCAAACAAATCAACTCCAGTAATTGATTTCTTTTTTAAACCTAATATTTATTTTGTTGATTTCTTTTACTGAACTGCTAAGTTCAAGATCACAAATACACAAACACTGGTTGCCAAACTGCGTGGTGGGGAAGGGTAAACACAGACATAAAGACACACACACACATATGTATGTACGTATGTATGTATGTATGTATGTATGACAGTCTTCTTTCAGCTTCTGTCAACCAGATCCACTCACAAGGCTTTGGATGGTCCAAGACTACAGTAGAAGACACTTGCTCAAAGTGCCATACAGTGGAATTGAACCTGGAACCATTTGTTTGGAAAGCAAACTTCATACCACACAGTTATACCTGCATCTCTATAACTTATTCATTGCTATTCTCACATCATTAATAACTGCCTGTCCATCATATTTAAACCCATTTTAAAACGATAATCCTTAACACCAGAAAATCCACAGGGAGTGGCATATCAAATATTTAAATTGCTGAGGAAAATTACTGTAAAATCAGAATGAGCAAGAACTAGACTCTTCTGATTGTTATATAAGCTTAACTTTAACAACAGTCTACATTCATTAAATAGAATACCAGCAGAGTTACCTGATATTGTACAGGTGCCATATATGTAAAAAGCCTTTCTTCGTGTCTTTTTCTTTGGTTTTTTTTTGGTTTTTTTTTGTTAAATTTTGTTAAATGTTTTGATTTATGGTTAAGTCATTTTGTAGTTATTTTTCTACGTAAATACGAAGCAGTGAATAAAGGATTAATTGGAAATGAAGAAAGGAAATATAATGCATTCGTTATTGTATATCATATTTATTGCTTGTTAATGCTTCTTTATCAAGCTTTCAATTCATATCTCTCTGCAAAGTTTTGTGATTCACAGAAAGGAACAGAACAGAAAATTAAAAAAAAAAAAAAAAAGATAATTCAATGATCAACGTGAAAGTTATTCAATGTATAGTGATCTCTGATTGCCAAATATGTGGAAACAGTATTTTTTTTAAAAATTTATTTTATTTTATTGTATTTTATTTCACTTCTTTATTTATTTTGGTTAAACTTAATTTAATGCAACGTTTCATAGGCAATGGTTCATTGAGAGAGAGTTTGAGAAAGAAAGAAAAATCTTCTACGTAATGAAGTGTTTGTTGAGACCATAGAATTGAAAAGACTATATATAAAGATATAATGACATCTATCAACAATCGTTGCCATGGTAATAGCTTATTGAATCAAAGTTACATCACTGCACATGTGTGCATGTGCATCTTTCCAGTTGGGCATATGCATGATGAGATGCACAAATACAGCCCCAGGGACTTTCAACCCTGCTTTTCTTGTGCGTGTGTGCGTGTGTGTGTGGGTGGTTGGTGCACATGCATATGCGTATGTGCATGTGTATACATGTGTGGTGGTGGTGGGGGGGGGGTAGATGTTATTCTGGAAAGAATTTGGATTTATGCATAAATTTTGGTAAGAATTGAGAAATTTTGAAACTGATTCAGTACAAGTAAACATCAGTTCTTACTGATATAGATCCTACATTCATTACATAAAATATTCTATTACCATTATATATAAATTAATCATTACTCTTACTCTTTTACTCTTTGACTCGTTTCAGTCATTTTCACTGCGGCCATGCTGGAGCACCGCCTTTAATCGAGCAACTCGTCCCCGGGACTTATTCTTTTGTAAGCCCAGATTTCAAATCCTGGTCTGGTTGGTGCTTAGTGTTCTTGAACGAAACACTTTGACTCATGCTGCTCTGCAGTCACTTCCCAAAACTGATGTATGGTACACTTCGAAACCTGATCTATGGTACCTGGTTAGACAATATTGATTTGATGGAGAGCGTTAGCTAATTTTACAGCAAAGACAATTGTTTACTATAAACAAATCATTTGGGCATTTTGTTGAGCAAGGAATGGCTGCAGAAATGTCTTTCTTAGACTAAGAGACTAAGGAAGACCACCATCATCATCATCATCATAGATGCACACACTCATACACATATGCATACACACACACACACACACACACACACACATATGCATACACACACATGCACACTCATGCACATGCGCACACACAAACATAAATTTATGTATGTATATATATTATATATATATATATATATATATATATATTATTTTAGTTGTTCTGTCATTTGACTGTGGCCATACTGGAACACCACCTTTAATCAAACAAAGTGACCCTGAGACTTATTCTTTGTAAGCCTGGTACTTATTCTACCAGGTTCTTTTGCTGAACAACATTGGTTGTCAAGCAAGCTTCTTACCCTACAGCCATGCCCCACCTATGTATATATATATATATATATATATACACACTCACATATACATACATACATATATATATATATATATATATATATATAATTATTTTGGGGTTGAATCTTCATAAATTGTTGCTGAAATTTGTGAAATTTCCATTTCTAATAAATAATTACCTCACTCTACTATTGGAACTGGAATTGCATTTTCTTTACCTTGACCATGCATGCTCTAACATATATACTCTTCCATGTATAAGTTTTATTGTGTGTGTATTTATGTACATACATATACACACACATGCATACATCCATACAAACCAAATGACCTTAGCATGTATACAGCATATAAAAGAAATCCATTAAAGGAGATCCTCCATTGATCAACATATCTCCATGGCCATGTAGCACCACATGGACCGTTTTTCATTTTTTTGTTATTAATTTTTACTTCTTTCAATTATTTGTTTGTAGCCATGCCGGGGCCCCACCTTAGAATTTTAGTCAAATGAATCGACGGCAGCACTAAAATTTATAGGGAAGTAAGTTACGGGGATGTAAATACACCAACACTGGTGGTTAAGTGCTAATGGTGGACAAACACATACAGACAGATGCACACACATATATGTACACACACACACACATATATATATATATATATATTTATTTTATAGAAGGAGCTTCTACAGGACTAGAACTGTTTCATTCAAATGAAATCATCATATATATATATACAATGGGTTTCTTTCAATTTCTCTCTACTGAGACTACTCACAAGGTTTTGGTTGGCTTGAAGTTATGGATGAAAACACCGACCCATGTGTCACGCAGTGGGACTGAACCCAGAACAAATGTGGTTGAGAAGCAAACTTTAGCGAGTTTTTGTTTGTTTGTGGTGAAACTAGCAATTCCCAAACATGCAAATTTCATTTCTCCATAGCATATATATATATATTACATATATAGATATTTCTATAATATATAGTATATATATATATATATATATATATATATATATATATATATATATATATATATATGTATACATACATACATATATATAATTGTGTGTGTGTGTATGCATATATATGAGCTTTCACAGTTTCCCAGTTTTCTGTTTACCAAATTCACTCACAAGGCATTGATCAGCTCTAAACAAGACACTTGCCCCATGCTGTGCTGTGCTGTTGGATTGAACTCAAAACCACATGATTGCAAAGCACGCTTCTTAACCATACAGTCACGCCAGCACCAAATAACATAAGCTCTTTGAGATTCCTTCTTTCAGTATCAGAGATTCTTCGTATTGACTTGGAACAAGACTCTAACCATTGTAGAAGACTGAAAGAGATATTGGATAGAAACGATGCCTCTGCAAGTCACTTGATTTAATGAATCAACTAATTGTACACAGTGCTCAAGTGCACTTGTAGAAATAGCAGCCCCACCACTCACTCATATCATGCTCTACTGTGTTAGATATAAGGAAGGATATAGTAAATAGTTTAGTTGTAGGTATGTTAAAAAAAGGAGTGGTGGTCTTGGTTGAAATGCCAGTGTATATGCTTATACATATACCCATGCACACACAAACATACATATGCACATAAGCTCATTTGTATAAGTATATAATATATATATATATATATATATATTATATATAAAC